>NW_013675165.1:8441-22927 GCF_000517525.1 Limulus polyphemus | reverse complement strand
TAATATGAATTGTGTTTTGTGCACATTTATTTTAATTCTCCACTTATTACAGTACAAATCTATTTCTATAATAGTGGTGGTTGTATATTGTATGTTGTTGTTGTTGTTTGGTTTAGGGCACTCTTTCAGATTGCAACATCATCTGCGAACTGTGAGCAAAAAGTGTGGTTTGGATCTTTGAGAGGCATGCCGCTGACATACATGATAAAAAAATGTAGGGATAAGTACTCCTTCTTGAAGGACACCCGCCTCCGAAGGGCAGCACTCGGTGTAAGTGCCCTAAACATTCACTCTTATGCTCCTATCGTCCAGGAAGTTAGAAACCCAGAGAATAATTTCAATGGGGAGTCCAAATTTGGACAGTTTGTATTCGAGTCCGTTGTGCCATACTTTATCAAATGATTTTTCAACATCTAGGAACATGCGACTGTATATTGTTTTATTATTATTATTATTATTAAAGCCGTGTATTATTTCTTCCGTTAATCTTATCAGATTATCTTTTGTTTGTCTTGTTTTTCGGAACCCATTTTGTATTTCAGGGAGTATTGATTTAATTTCAAGGGAATTTATGAGTGTACTATTTATGATTTTTTCAAGTAATTTTCCTATATTGCTTGTTAGACTTATGGGTCTATAAATTTCATGGTTATTCGCTGGTTTTCCTTCCTTCTGGAACATAAGAACATCGGCCTGTTTCCAAGCGGTTGGTATGCATCCTGTTTTTAAGAGATACGTTGTATAAAGATGTGAGATGTTCTGATAAGTGTTTATGGTTGTTCCTCTAAATGTGGAACAGCGATAAGTCTACGGACTTCCAACGCTAAAATCTGGGGTTCGATTCCTCGTGGTGAACACAGCAGATAGCCCAATGTGGCTTTGCTCTAAAACAAACAAACACATGGTTTTTCTGAACAGTAACTGAAAGGTGCCTTTCGGCTATTTCTTTATTAATGCCATTACAGAACAGGAATAAGCAAACTTGGTGAGAATATAACTATAAAAAGTGTCAGATGTTGAGAACTATGGATATGATACGTGTTTCTGATGGTCAAAGTTACCACTTCTCCATGTTGAAAGAACTGGGTGCCCGTAGGTCACCAGAAAACATGTAACCATGGTTCTCCACTCTAAAAATGAAAAATACAAGATTTATGACATACTTGACATTTATAACATGTTAAGCTCATTCTAAACACTTCTATACATGAGAACATTTTAAAAAGTGGAGATGACGAACATACATCATTACTGGTAGAACAGGACGGCTTACATCTAGAAACTAAATTAGTAGCAATGCACATTGAATGGCAGAAACAAAAAATACAAGTTAACTTAAGTTAACCTTGCAACGCAATCTTCAAGTTCAAATGTAACAGTTGCTATAGAACGAACTTACCTAAAGTTAAATTGAAAGATTCTCAACTCCAGAAAGTTACTTTAAAAAATTCCTGACGGATTGTCTTCCTTATAGCACTGAAATACAGATTGCTGCTTTGAAAGAAATAGCATTGAAGTGCGTTTTCTTAGATGCACAGGGGCGGATTGGCATTAAAGGACCAGTCCAGGCAATATCACGTGTTGCATTTTGGCTAAACTGTTAAAATTTAAAATCAATTTCTAAGAATATGTCAAATGAACCGGTGTCCCGGTCTTCCCCTGTAGATGGACACATGTTTGACTGTTCACCAGAAAATAACCATGTTTACAGTTTGATCATGTGTTATGTCATAATATGCATGCATCACCTTGCTAAGTAACGAAAACTGCAAGTGAGGAAGTGAGAAAACTTTCTATGTTAATTTTAAACTGCACGGAGTATAGAAATATTTGTACCACATTCAAAGTGTATAGAGTGCGACTTTACAAACTTCAAAGTGTATATTGCACATTTATCAACTAATTATCTTGCGACATTAAATGTAAAACAAACATATAAAGTAACCTAACCTAATTTAGTAGCACGTGTTCTTTATTAGCCTAATTATTTAATTATATTTAATCAACTATAGAACTTAGAGTTTTATGTTATTTCAATATCAATTCTCATATTGTGTTTATTCTTACTTTTTACTTTACCATAGTTTTGTATAAGCTTCTACCGAAACTTGTCACATTGTTATTAATAATATGGCAGACCACAATAAAATCAATTTATACCAATACCATATTGCCAGTCTTTATTTTTACAATCACTTTCATATCATAGTTACAACAAAAACTAAAAAAGTAACGTATAGATAAATTAAATTGTACACGGTGAAGTGACAAAAATTAAATAATTCAACCATCACTTGGATATCCTTTCCATTAACACGGTTACACTCAACAATTAAACGACCAACAATATGGTTACCACTTGATTTCAAGTGTCAATACAATAACATTAACCAATACGCAGTCCAGTTCAGTATAGAGATTAGTGAGTTGTTATGTTTTCTATTTCTTTCTTGAGCCTAACTTGGTACATGTGAAATAGTTATTGTTGAAAAATAATACAAAAAGAAGATACAGAACAAGTACTTAATTTATCGCAACCACTGGCATGGAACCTTAAGTTTCTCATAAATTAATAAAAAAATTCTTATTTCTGGTAACAACTCAACTCAGTGCTTGTATTCAGAATTTACTCTAAACAATTAATGTACATCAGTACTTGTACTAACGTGTAACTGCAATCAAACGTGATTTTTATTATAACTCCAATAAACAGAAAAGTTGACCCTAATTATTCATTGAGATCAATATGTTGAGGCAACTGATTTAAAGTCAAGTTATAGTCCTCGGTTATCCAAACTGAATAGACATTAAGACAAAAGCACCACTACTGATCAATATGTTGAGGCAACTGATTTAAAGTCAAGTTATAGTCCTCGGTTATTCAAACTGAATAGACATTAAGACAAAAGCACCATTACTGATCAATATGTTGAGGCAACTGGTTTAAAGTCAAGTTATAGTCCCCGGTTATCCAAACGGAATAGACATTAAGACAAAAGCACCATTACTGACCAATATGTTGAGGAAACTGGTTTAAAGTCAAGTTATAGTCCTCGGTTATCCAAACGGAATATACATTAAGACAAAAGCACCACTACTAATCAATATGACTAGGATTAAACTCAATCATTATGAAACTTGAACAACTGTTTCCAGTAGATGTAATTCATAGTACATAACCAGTTTGTACAACTGAAGATGAGTTCATAAACTCAGTTGAAAGGACGTTATGCCTCTTACTTACTGGGTGCTATTGTAAAATACAATGTATATGCTATATTGTATGATTACCGCTCAATTACTTGAAGTTAGGATGGTTTCTGGATTGCAAGGTTAGCAAGATAAAAATAACTTATTTGATCCTTACTTTCCAAACCACCAGACTGAGTTTCACTGTAAGAGATATTCATAGAATATCATATGATAGCTGCTTGATTAACACAATAAAAATCGCTGGTGTTGTTAGATGTAGTATTTTGACCACCAACAGTTTACACAGCTGAAATATAGTAAAAAGCTTGAAAGTTCAGCCGAAATGGCTTTGTAATCCCTGAGAAACACTCCCTTGATCTAATTGAGAGACAAGGAGTCTACACAGAATACCACATGATCCTTGCTAGGTGTTTTTCGGTACAAATGAAGAATGCGTGACTTCTCTACAGCAATGAGGGAGTGTTGTTTGAGTATATATTGATATATATATATATCTTGCAGTAATAGTACGAATATTAAGACTGACCTATGAGCATTTTGACTAAAAAAGACTTAGTTTGGCTAAACTCTGTCAGTAATTATTTGTATCGTGATGCCTGAAAAGAAAAACGTGTTCAGTTTGACGGCTCCTAGATGGCAGCACATTGTTATACCCTCGCTGTTGAAATATAGCCCGTGTGGTTTAAGCCTAGATGTAGTGTAACTGTTATTCGAACTTACTTCCATTACTACTAGTGAAAGAATATTTCAATTAGGACATTAAAATATTGGGCAAATAGTGAATTTTTTCATGGAAGGATAAGAATAATGGAGAAACACAAAATCTTAGCGAAAACAGTTTTATCTGTTGCTGTTTTGTTTTTGCCTCGATTAGTGCAAAATATTGAATGGAATTGAAATATTCATGAGTGGGTGAAATTGTCAGTAGTATATGAAATTCACAGACAATGGCTTAAATATCATAACAAACATAAATTTGTTGTGCCCTGTGTTTTTTGGTCATGATATTTTCAGTCTTGCAGATTGAAATACCTAAAAAACATTTTCTAGATATTTTCTTAACATTGTTTCTGTACAAGGTGCAGTATAATATGCCTAAAAATACACACTGTTCATATACAAGGAGGGGAGCAGAAAGTAGCTCCCACATGGTGAAACTTTGAAAAATTGTATCTAATTAATATTAAACTTGTAAATAATAAAGAGAGACAATGTAAATGTTATTAGATTCCAATGGTCAAACGTAAGAGTTGGCAATACCTGTCCCAAATATTCTGGCAGCCGTTTAGCAGCCTTGATTCCATTCCTTTCCTGCTGGAATTGGGTGCTATTTACATAACAACAAGATGGCAGTGTAGGAAATGGATCCGTCTCGAGAAAGACAACTGGGGGTAACACAGCTTATAAGATATTGATCAAATGGAGACCCAATGAAGCCTGTGTACCGACAAACTCATGACCATTAGGGTTATACTTATACGTTCCATAGGAAATTAAATCATAAGCACCCATGAACCCCATAAAAATATCGTTTGACTAATGTAATTCGTGTATTTCTCTCTCTCTCGAAAGATAGTATTTTAGAGGGAAGTAATGGTCATAACTGTCCAGTTATGAACATTTTTCAACCTACACATACTTGCTGGCCCTCTGAACAACTGGTAATTATCAGACATTTAATTTCTCTACTGGCAGCACTCTTCAATTTACTGATTTTATCTTATTCTGCAGTAAGTCATGGTAGATAAAGGTGTAGAGGAAATATGACTACAGTGTTGGCAACTCTAGGCTAGGAATCTCACAGGCCACAGAAAGTATCTTGAACTGATACCAAAGCTATTGGATGTGTCAATGTTTACTAGACTCAACTTGTAAATACTAGAGAATTTGTAGCTTTTTGATTATTTGTTTGTTATTAAGCACAACACCATACAATGGTATATCTGTGATGTGCCCACCGTTAGTATCAAAACTCAATTTTTAGAGTTATAAATCATCAGACTTACCACTTTATTTTGTATTGTTTCAGGTTAACCTATGTAGAAGTTTTTTATTTAATGCATTATTTTATTGGTTATTTTTCATTTATTAAGTACTATAAAGTTTTAATCTTATATAGTATGCTTGACTCATGTTTTTTTTGTCAAATGATATTGTATGTGGTTTTAAATAATATTAGGATTTGGCCATTTTCATGTTGAAGGGCATTGTTATGTGTTTTTGCAGTGTGTGCTTGCATCTGTGTTGAAGGGTTTTTCTTTATCTGTGGTCTCTCTATGTCAAAGGGTACGTTTGTCGAGTACAATTATGTATTATAATTGTAATTGATAAAGAACAATTAATTATTTGTTAAAGTGATTTTTTGTGCTGATGTATGATATTTTCTTTTTTTAAGGATTGCGTCGCCTGTGCTGAGTATAAATGTTTTCAGGGGCAGGAGAAAGTTAATGTGTTCCTTGACCAGGGAGTGAGTTTATATATAAAACTTATTGGTTTCAAATTTAAAATACGGGTGAGAAAGAGGAAACTGTTGTATATAAATGTAATACTAATACCTGACTCGCAAATTAACTTAGTTGAAGATTTTCCCCGCGAATGGATCAATAACAAACACGTTGGATAACCCAGTGACTCTTACTGTCCAAGTCACTAACAGACACTGAACTGAAAAATTCATTATCTGACTCACTAATTAATTAACTGAATATTCATTAACTCATTGATTACTGATTCACTCACTCTGGCTTTTATATCATTCTTGTTTTCTGCTTACAACACAAACTTTCTAGGTCATTAACGTCATCATGATTTGCTTCCGCTAAAAAAGAAACACCTACATTAACATATTAACTGGTAGTTTATAACGACATACGATCTGATAAAATTAAAATATGTTACTGCTGTAATATGCCTTAAACTAAATACTTGTTTTGAACTTTGTCTGACATTGTTCCAATTCTACATCACTTTCATCCTCTTCTGAAGCCATATTCATTCCATAATTAATTGCAGATAAAAAGAAATGAACTGATAAATTAATCACGGAGTGGGAAAGAAAGATTATTAACTTAAGTTGCCAATTCTTTCGCTAAACCACCTTCATAAAGTTTCTTTCGGTTTCGAGGAAGGTAGTTTGGTTAAAATAGATCTCATACTATTAATTAAGGCTATTTATTAACAATAGTAATCACTATTTTTTGTACAATACTTAGCAGCACTTCTAAGTTGATGTTATTACATAATTGTTTTTCCTTTGCTGCTATTGTAACCATTTGTTTGTATTTTCAGATCTTATTTAGTTTGAGGTGTATTGTTATTCATAGTTAATAGTATTTTGTTTGTTTGTTTGATGTTGAGCACAAAGCAACACAATGGCTATCTGTGCTCTGCAGGCCCACCACGGGTATCGAAACCCAGTTTCTAGTGTTGTCAGTAGAAATACCGCTGTACTACTGGGGGGGGGGGGCTAATAGTCTTTAATCAAATTTCTATAACATATGCAATTACGCTAGTGTTATTTTTTATTTCGTTCTAATGCATACAAAATTTATATTAGTGAGAAACATAATTTCATAACTTGTCCGAAATCGGAAGTGCCTTACCAAGTTATGAATGTATTAATACTTTCAATAGTATTTTTTGATATTATAAAGTTAATATAAAACTTGTTGCAATTCATATCACTTTTAATTAAAAAACTATTTTGATGCCAAATTATCAAACTAACTGTCTATTTAACCAAGAATAGTACATACTCTTACTTTAAACAAGTTATGATTTTCGTTTTTGACATATATGACCTAATTTCACCAAGCTAATGTCTGCAAAATGAGAATCAAGCATAGCAGAAGACAGAATAATAAAATTTGAAACTACAAAAGCGCTTAAGGAAGAGGAAATATTACTTAAAAGATAAAATGCAGATAACTTTTTATGAATTTTTTCCTTATTTGAAATGTGTTTATCCAATTAATATAATAATTTCGGCTTATGAGTTTTTTTTCCATTAGTACAAATTGTTTCACCTTTTCTTGTGTTCGAAAGAAAGTAAACAGGTAGTTAGTTTCCTTCTTACTGAAGCTGAAAGAGGGCGAAAGGTCGCGAAGTTGGAAAGAATAATCGAGTTTAACGAAACCTTTGTTTATTTAAAGTAGAATATCGATCCTTTTGCATTTTTCAGTCGCAACGTTTCACGGAGCTGATTTACATATATAATCCGAAAACATGGGCGTTATTCATAACTTCAATTTTTTAACGGACTCCCCAGTTGCTCTAGCTGAACTGGAACTGGAAGACCATTTGGATGAGTAAGCTAAGAATTAACTTTAGTTTGTAGTTATTTATATAAGCTAACTTGTAGTGTCGATATGTTGTCAATAGTTTCACTTTTTAGTTTTAGTGTTACTGACATTAACAGTGGTGCAGGAACTTGCTGAGGAAGGATCTGACACTGGTAAGTCGAAGGACAAGATTTTCTAACGTATTAATTACATACTAACCCTTCTCCCACAGTTTATACTATTGCTAGTGTTGGTGTTAATTAATATTCGTGTTATAGTTCAATAACATTTCCTTTGCTCTCCCCCTACCCCATCGGTCTTTCTCTGTTTCAGTGTTTGTCACTGGATCATGTATTATTAATCGTATAACATAAAATTAGTAATAGAAATATTTTATTTGATCATGTTTTTATCACTATCTTAATTAATAATAAATTACTGGTTTATGAAAGTTTGTTCTATTTATTGCAACATAAAAATAACAAACTAATTTTAGAACTTAGGCTATCTAACTGTGTTAGCTGGGATAGATGATGCTAAGTTAATGAGTGTTATTAATACCCTGTTAAGCAAATATTACACATGAAAGATACACCGTGTTTATTACACTCACTAGACAAACAGCCTTTGTTTTGAATAAATACAAACACCTTGGGTGCAAGTCCTTTATAGGTTGGTTCACACCCATGGAAACAAGGGACCGTGTAGTTTGACTGGTTGAAAGTAAACAGTACTTCTATTTAGGCTGAGGCTAGCCACACACTCCTGAGCCGCAATATCATCTTTGGGCAAGGTTGTCCACACTGTTGGCAGTGCTGCTAGAGATTACTGAACAACTGGATATCATAGTATCATTTGTTATCATTGTGTATTAGTTAGCCTGAAGATGATACCATAAGAGGAGTTTAATCCCTGCTCAATAAATATTGATTCTGGAGATAAAAACTAGATTATTTGGTTTATCATTTTCAGATATGAATGTTAACCTCCCTGTGTCACTCCCTGGGGGGCCCTAAGGGTACATGCCAAGTTTGGTGACACACTCACATAGACTTCTAGGGTACATGCCAGGTTTGGTGACACACTTAGATAGACTTCTGGTATAGAAAAAGTCAGACCAGTTTTACTTCCTCAAGTTCCTTCTTGTTAGTTCTATTAATGTGTGCATTTGTGTTCCTTAATGTTACAAACATGTTGAGTCTGATAGAAGTGGATAAGCCATATTATAACTGTATTTTAATTTGTTTTTCAAACAGCTTCTCCAAACATTATCTTACATGTAATATGTGAGCATTAGGCTAACTACTGGAAAAAAGTTAACTTTTCTAACTTGAACAGTCTTAGTCTTCCTAGATTTAAACTGAACTTGCATTTTAGGTCATTAGAGTAATTTTATAACATAATTTAGTTGTAAGAATATCTGTGGACATTTTAACTTGGTTGACAAAAGGTGTGTGTCTATTTTCTGTGAAACAAATACTTGTATTAAGGTGGTTGTGTACTAGATTACCTAAATCCAAGGAAATGAAGATATCTTTTTATTTCTACACACAGTTGGACTGTGAACATAATGTTAAAAGGAAATATTTCTTAGTCTTTGTCCAGATCATGAAAATACTATTAACAGTTCCCTAATTTCTATCAATGTTTCAGTACTGGTTTTCTGACTCCATGTAAAACTTGCCAATTTCTAAGCTTTCTGTTTATTCAATGGAATATTTATAGCTGAAACTCTGCTTCTTAAACAAGACAAGTATTGGATGGCCGGTCATTTCATTTGTATATAGAAGTGCACTGTCATGTGTCAGTTTTAATAACCAATGTGTATAAATAAACCTAGGCTGGTTGTGAAAGTTATCAACACATGGATGGTTCCCTGATGTTCAGGGCAATAGATTGGTTAGAAGCTGGTCTGACACAACAAGTTGTTGCAGAATGGCTGCAAGTCTCACAATGTGTGGTTATCAAGTTGTGGATTTGCTTTCATGCATCAGGAGACTTTGACATGGTAGACCCTTCTATAGGATAGTTGCTTTTAACAATATTGGCTTGAAACAACCTGTAGGTCTCAGCTTCTCACCTGTATGAACAGGTCAAAGCAACAACTAGATGACAGATCAGCAGTATGGGCTTGAAACAACCTGTAGGTCTGAGCTTCTCACCTGTATAAACAGGTCAGAGCAACAACTAGAAGACAGATCAGCAGTATGGGCTTGATGAAACAACCCATACATCTCAACTTCTCACCTGTATAAACAGGTCAGAGCAGCAACTAGATGACAGATCAGCAGTATGGGCTTGATGAATCAACCCGTAGGTCTCAGCTTTTCACCTGTATAAACAGGTCAGAGCAGCAACTAGATGACAGATCAGCAGTATGGGCTTCAAACAACCCGTAGGTCTCAGCTTCTCACCTGTATGAACAGGGCAGAGCAGCAACTGGATGACAGATCAGCAGTATGTGCTTGATGAAACAACCCGTATGTCTCAGCTTCTCACCTGTATAAACAGGTCAGAGCAGTAACTGGATGACAGATAAGCAATATGGGCTTGAAACAATGCATAGGTCTTAGCTTCTCACCTGTATGAACAGGGCAGAGCAGCAATTGGATAACAGATCAGCAGTATGGGCTTGATGAAACAACCCGTAGGTCTGAGCTTCTCACCTGTATGAACAGGTTAGAGCAACAACTGGATGACAGATCAGCAGTATGGGCTTGATGAAACAACTCGTATGTCTCAGCTTCTCACCTGTATAAACAGGTCAGAGCAGCAACTAGATGACAGATCAGCAATATTGGCTTGAAACAACCCGTAGGTCTCAGCTTCTCACCTGTATGAACAGGGCAGAGCAGCAACTGGACGACAGATCAGCAGTATGGGCTTCAAACAACCCGTAGGTCTCAGTTTCTCACCTGTATGAACAGGTTAGAGCAACAACTGGATCACAGATCAGCAGTATGGGCTTGATGAAACAACTCGTATGTCTCAGCTTCTCACCTGTATGAATAGGTCAGAGCAGCAACTGGATAACAAATTAGTATACAGATGGCCTGAAACAGGATTCATATATTCTTTAATATACTGTCACAACATTTCCTCTCTTCAGTTGTGTTGAAAACGTATCAGTTGAATACAGATGGATCACAAACCACACTACAGTTAGACATGAGACATGTATGCAGTTGTGTACAGGATAAAATCCAATCTTAACTTTATATGGTGATGGCAGCATACTGGTTTGGGTAGGTATCAGTATTGTTGGCACTCTGACCTTTATATGTTTGAACTTGGCACTATGAATACCTTAAGATGTAGGGATGCAGTATATTGACCATTAATGCATGTGCAGTTGGTCAGACCCGATGGATGATAATGTGCACCTCCACCGGCCAGACATTTCTTCTGATGGATGAAGAGAGTATAAAGCAACTGGATACTCACCAGCTTAAGAACAGTAAGATATGTTTAGGAAGACTTGGCAGCATGCGATTCACTGCTTAAGTGTTGATGCAACTCTTATGGAAGATTGGGCACCTCATTGATTCACTCATTTTAAGCTTGCCACTTCAATGTATGACTTACATTAGTATCTGAGGTGGTCATACACCTTATTAACAAATATTTTTCTGACCATTTATTGGGCTGTATAGCCTATTGTAACAATACACTCTAATATTAGATATCTACAAACCTGGTCAAATGACACTTGTGCTTGTATTAACATAATTTCAATTATATCATAGAAATTACAAGAGCTGAAATTAATATCTAATAAGAATACTCATAACAAGTATTTTAAAATATTGTATATATTAATATTCTATATTGGTGAGTGGTTTTTCATTTTAACTGGTTGGAAGTAATTTCAATTTTTGAATGTAAAGCACAAGCAAATTACAACCAATGAATACATACTTCTTTGTCTGTTTATACATCATGATAGTTTTAAATGATATCTTAATCAATGAAGTCAACTTGGGTTCAGTATTCACTACGGTACATAATGTTTATGACCAAGAATGGTATAGTAGGGATGTTTATATGGTGAGTCAGATAAACTTTTTATGTAAAACAACTTGAATCATGTGACCTATACAAATAATTGTGCACCATAATAGATATTATAACTTTTCATTGTGCCTAAAATCTGTGAACGAAGAAACTAACAATGCTAACTATAAATAAGTACAAATGTGAGCCCAACTGATAGTGAAAGTTACCAGCATCACTAACAAAATGAACTGAAATGGCAGTTAAAAAAGAATTTATTAATTAGTGTCAAGAGTCATAACCAAATTGAGTGTAGTGTGTTTTGATGTATATATTGTATAGGGTGTGTAATGTTTTTAGTGATATCTGTATAATTCCAAATGCATGAAATTTCTATGAATAAGCCAGTGTTAAAGATTATTTAGTGTCTTTAAACACTGTTTTGTGAGTGACTGCAAAATCCACTATTTGTTTCAGCTCCAGAAAATCCTGGTTAAGTATTAAAAGTTGTGTAAATGGACAATTAGTTTTGCAAACCTGTATGACAAATAAAACACTTGGTGCTACTATAGTGTGCAGTCTGCAAAGATATTTACAGTATAGCATACGGTTCACACAGATACAATCATCATCACCATTTTTGTTTAGCAAATAATAATAATTTAATATGTTGTATGTTCCAAAGAGTACCTCAAATTTAGGTTATAATTGTGCTAGTTTTATTGTTGGAATTTATTTCATTCCAATTATATTTACCCCCAAAACGTTATGTAATGGTATTTTGTACTACATTAATTTAAAAGTTTTGTTTTTGAATTTCGTGCAAAGCTACACGAAGGCTATAAAGCATTTGTAATAAATGGTGTAAATAAACCAAAGTTAAAACAGTGATTATGATAGTATCTGTGTAGACTGCACGTTATAGTAGCGCCACAAATGTTTAGTACTAACTTGTTAGTTTTCTTGTATGTTTTAACACAACACTCAAAGACCAGGATGAAATTTGTTTAATTATGATGTTATAATTAAGTTTTCAAATACAATGTTCCCAAAACTAAATTTTCAAAATTCATCCTATAAGTCTGAATTGATTTTCTAATTTGTTTTTATAGGGTACCTGAGGAACAAGTTCACCGTAGACAAAGAAAGATCAAGCACAGAAATCCTGTTAGGCCTGAGGTTTCTGGCATTAGAGTTCGAAATGGGAAACGTTTCAAGCGTGGAGAAACAAGTATTTTATTTTAACACTCCTATATATCTGTTAGACTTCATTTTATTCAAATTAATTGGGCTTGACTAGTATCAGTCAGCAAGATCTAAAATTTTGGTAGGTTTACACACAATGATTAAGTACTACAATGCACTACTAAACATTTATAAAATTTAAACTTCTGTAACCATTGTTCTTGAAAACTTTCTCAAGGTTCATTAAGTTTACTTTTTCAGTTAGTGTATATTGTAAACAAGAAACACCAATATTGTAGTATTTCTGTGATTAAATAATATACATTTTCTTATTCTTCAGAATTGTTGCATAAAAATGTACTTTGTAATACTTTGAACTCAAAGAATCCTGCATTATATTTTCTACCAATAGTAGGTCAAAAATAAGTAAAGTATATTTTAACAATGTAAATATTAGTATTTAGAATGATCATCAAGATGTTTAAAATATTAGCACTTGTAGCATACTGTCTGGTTGAACTACTAACACGTGTAGCATTGTGTGTATATGATTTTAGCTGGTTTCTTGAAAACTGTGGATGATGAAGATGTTGAAGAAGTGACCATCTATGACTTTATCCCCAAGACGGTATCAGCTTTCACTCTGTTGTTGAAGGAGAGAGAAAAAATGAAGGTGAAGAACTTGGAAAAATTATCATTTTAACATGTGAAATCAGAACTAAGCCTCTTTAGATATGATTAAAATGAGTATAATTAATATGAAAGTGGAATACTTTTGTTATTACCCGAGCACTTTCGAAAGATGGATCTTTCTTCTTCAGGGCAAAGCAGTCGGGTTGTAGGATTTTTATCATTTTATATTAAGGCTTCTTGAACCTATCGGTCCATCTGAATCATGAATGTGTTATTACATTAATATATGAAATTGTTCAACCATTTTATCAGTGTCTAAAGCTTGTATTGTTTAGTCAGCCCTGACTAACTAGGAAGTCTGTGGGTCAATAAGAATATCCAAAAAAAACGATGTAACTGGCCCAACAGGGCTAACTATAGTTTTAAGCATTTTTCCTAACTTAACTTGTCATCAAATGTGTATTTTTATACTTACACACAGTTGTGTTTTCATTTTTCCTAACTTAACTTGTCATCAAATGTGTATTTTTATACTTACACACAGTTGTGTTTTTATCCCTTAACATCATCATCTTTACTTTAATCTCCCAAATGGAGCCTCTAGGTCACACTGGATCCCTGGCCTATTTTCATACATTGTGGGATATCTCTATAATATCTGAAATGAAAAGGTGGGGGTGGTGGGGTCCTGTAATCTGTGAATGATGAGATAGATCCAAGTGAAGTGTAAAGAATATTAACACCTATGCTGTGTTGTAATGGAAGACTAAAGTGACAGAGGTAAAACACTACTCTAATGCTTTCATTGAAAATAGCTACAGATCAAGTTTAAGTTCCATTGAAATGAGCTTATTATAAAGTTTTTACATCAAAGTAGTCAGTAGAGTAAGGGGTGAGAGAAATAATCTGTGGTTTCTTCAGAAGGTGACAAGAGCTACCTTCTGCAATGAAGAACAGAATCGATTGAGAAGTTTAAAAGCCATGAATGTGTGTGAAGTAATCTATGGTTTCTTTAGAAAGTGACAAGACCTACCTTCTACAATGAAGAACAGAATCGATTGAGAAGTTTAAAAGTCATGAATGTGCGTGTGAAGTAATCTGTGGTTTCTTTAGAAAGTGACAAGACCTACCTTCTACAATGAAGAACAGAATCGATTGAGAAGTTTAAAAGTCATGAATGTG
>NW_013675165.1:5653-7448 GCF_000517525.1 Limulus polyphemus | reverse complement strand
TGTACTTTGTTAGGATGATAAGGTAACTGTCTGATCAATCAATAACATTGTATCTAATGTAGATTGTTAGGATAACTGTCTGATCAATCAATAACATTATATCTAATGTACTTTGTTAGCATGATAAGGAATGTTATTGATTGATCAGACAGTTATTGTGGTCTTGTACTCTGTACTTCACATGGTTTTTAATGTTTATTGTATTTCTAGTTTACTGGTGGTCTTGGTGTACTCTGTACTTCACGTGGTTTTTCTGTTTATTGTATTTCTAGTTTACTGGTGGTCTTGGTGTACTCTGTACTTCACGTGGTTTTTAATGTTTATTGTGTTTCTAGTTTACTAGTGGTCTTGGTGTACTCTGTACTTCACGTGGTTTTTCTGTTTATTGTATTTCTAGTTTACTGGTGGTCTTGGTGTACTCTGTACTTCACGTGGTTTTTCTGTTTATTGTATTTCTAGTTTACTGGTGGTCTTGGTGTACTCTGTACTTCACGTGGTTTTTACTGTTTATTGTATTTCTAGTTTACTGGTGGTCTTGGTGTACTCTGTACTTCAAGTGATTTTTACTGTTCATTGTATTTCAAGTTTACTAGTGTTCATGATGGCTTTGATGTACTCTGTACTTCACCTGGTTTTTGTCATCAGTGGTTTTTGATCCTCTTCAAGGCTTGGAACAACTTCATTAACAGAAGTGATGAAGACCAGTGGAAGATTCTGAACAATATTGATGATCAGCATGATTGGATTGTTCATGATGGTGATGAAGACAGTGTAGATGATGATAGACGTAGTAAGTATTATTTCTGGAATATTTTGTTTTTTCATTTATCCAAATGATGTATAATAACTTTCAGAACAGAGAACCTTGTATATTTTAATGTTATTAATATTAAGTTTGTTTTAATTGATCATTTTAAAGGTTTCGTTTTTAGTGTTATTTTGTCTAAGAATATGAAATGTCAATCAGACAGTTATCCTAACAAAGTACATTAGATATAATGTTATTGATTGATCAGACAGTTACCTTATCATCCTAACAAACTACATTAGATACAATGTTATTGATTGATCAGACAGTTACCTTATCATGCTAACAAAGTACATTAGATATAATGTTATTGATTGATCAGACAGTTACCTTATCATGCTAACAAAGTACATTAGATTTAATGTTATTGATTGATCAGACAGTTACCTTATCATGCTAACAAAGTACATTAGATATAATGTTATTGATTGATCAGACAGTTACCTTATCATCCTAACAAAGTACATTAGATATGTAAACTAGAAATACAATAAACTTTAAAAACCACGTGAAGTACAGAGTACACCAAGACCACCATGAACAGCAGTAAACTAGAAATACAATAAACATTAGAACAAATATAACTTAACAAAATAACGTTTTGAGGAATGATTGTTACTGTCAAGCACAAATCTACACAATTTGGTCACCTGGTTTCAGCATTATAGGCCTTCAGAATTAGCACTGGGGAGAGGAGGGGGGCATAAGGAATGAAAAAAGTATTTAAAAAATTCCCTGATCTGTAATTTGTTCACAAGACTTTTAAACTTCTCAATCGATTCTGTTCTTCATTGCAGAAGGTAGGTCTTGTCACTTTCTAAAGAAACCACAGATTACTTCACACACACATTCATGACTTTTAAACTTCTCAATCGATTCTGTTCTTCATTGTAGAAGGTAGGTCTTGTCACTTTCTAAAGAAACCACAGATTACTTCACACGCACATTCATGACTTTTAAACTTCTCAATCGATTCTGTTCTTCATT
>NW_013675165.1:3150-4821 GCF_000517525.1 Limulus polyphemus | reverse complement strand
TATTGATTGATCAGACAGTTATCCTAACAAAGTACATTAGATATAATGTTATTGATTGATCAGACAGTTATCCTAACAAAGTACATTAGATATAATGTTATTGATTGATCAGACAGTTATCCTAACAAAGTACATTAGATATAATGTTATTGATTGATCAGACAGTTATCCTAACAAAGTACATTAGATACAATGTTAATGAATATAAATATGTAAACCAGGATTAATGGTGGATTATGTAAACCAGGATTAATGTTAGTATGAATTACAGATCATCCTGCTTTCTCTGCTGAAGAAAGCTATGGGAAGATTGACTGGGAGTTGAGAAACACATTAAAGAAACGTCATGTACCTGTGGTGAGAAACTTTTAGTAATCGATGTGTATATAATTTAATGTAATTAATCATAGATGTTTTAATATGTTGCACAAAAAATATCCAGTTTAAGAACATCTGCGAACTTGGGGTAATATAACTGAGAAACTACTACCATAAACTTGTTAGGAATGTCTTGTTTCTTCAGTTATGGGCATGGTAATAACCCACAATATCAGTTATAAAGTGATTATACAATTAGATTTTAAATTATCTTCACCATTAACTCTAGAATGTAAATAATGCAACTTTAACAAGTTCTTTGTTAAGGAAATTAATATAGTGATACTTTAACCAAATTATGTAAAGCTTGTAGAAATACATCATTTAACAAATTTTTGGTTTGATGTACAAATCTATGTATTTATATGCTATCCCAAAGTTACACTGAAGAATTTTGCTATTAATTGTAATACAGTTCACTAGTCAAGTATTTAAACATAAAGCTAACTATTAAACTAATGTTCTTAAGTTATGCAATAGTCTCTTATTTGCACAAAGTTAACAACCCTATGGTAGCTAACTATTCAACTAATATTACTAATATATACTTATTTTTGTTCTTAAAACAGTATCCAACTCCTGAAAATTAGTTGTTTTATTCCTGATTGGACTATTTAATTTAATTCAGTTATTTATACATTAGTTCAATTGCTGCACAAGTCTGGATCTGGATTTTGTTTTTTCTGTTGATAAGATTCAAACATGAATATTTGACTGAAGTTAGTTTTCCAGGAGTGTTGCCCCTTTTAGTGTATTTAAGTGAGATTTTCCAGGAGTGTTGCCCCTTCTTAGTGTATTTAGTGAGATTTTCCAGGAGTGTTGCCCCTTCTAGTGTATTTAGTGAGATTTTCCAGGAGTGTTGCCCCTTCTAGTGTATTTAGTGAATGGAAAATCTCATTAAATACACTAGAAGGGATAACACTCCTGGAAAATCGGAGTGTTGCCCCTTCTAGTGTATTTAGTGAGATTTTCCAGGAGTGTTGCCCCTTCTAGTGTATTTAGTGAGATTTTCCAGGAGTGTTGCCCCTTTTAGTGTATTTAGTGAGATTTTCCAGGAGTGTTGACACTTCTAGTGTATTTAGTGAGATTTTCCAGGAGTGTTGACACTTTTAGTGTATTTAGTGAGATTTTCCAGGAGTGTTGACACTTTTAGTGTATTTAGTGAGATTTTCCAGGAGTGTTGACACTTTTAGTGTATTTAGTGAGATTTTCCAGGAGTGTTGCCCCTTCTAGTGTATTTAGTGAGATTTTCCAGGAGTGTTGCCCCTTCTAGTGTATTTAGTGAGATTTTCC
>NW_013675165.1:0-2150 GCF_000517525.1 Limulus polyphemus | reverse complement strand
GTAGTTACTGAGTCGTAGTGGGGGTAGGTATAGTAGTGGTAAACTGTAATCGTAGTCAGTGGGGGTAGGGTATAGTTTGGAAACTGTTATCAGTCATGGGGTAGGTATAGTGTGGAAACTGTACTCAGTCAGTGGGGGGTAGGTATAGTGTGGAAACTGTACTCAGTCAGTGGGGGGTAGGTATAGTGTGGAAACTGTACTCAGTCAGTGGGGGGGTAGGTATAGTGTGGAAACTGTAATCAGTCAGTGGGGGGTAGGTATAGTGATAAATCCATATTTTGCCAGGAGGATGTTGGTTGAGGTCAGAATTTTTTTTTTGAAATGTATATTCATGACAATTTCAGTTTTTCAATTCAGAAATTTATATTTTTAGAATAATCCAGATTAGACTACAATAAGGTTTGAGAATCATTTGTTTTTATTTTATTTGTTTTTTTTTGAAGGTTTGACAGTCTTAGAAATAATCTTTTTTTTTATGACAATAACAATTAAGTTTTTTAGTTTTTATAAACATGTACATTGTTAAGTGTAATGCAGATATGAAACTAGGATCAGTGCTATATTACTCCCTCTTAATGTACAGTGTAACTTTGTACTTAACTGTGTAGTGTCTTATGTTGGCTGGACCACAGATAAAACACCAGTGTTATTCATGTTCCTCTTGATGATGTCTAATTTTCAGGTTATAATGAAAGTGGTGTTCGTTGGACCAAAGTATGTAACCAGCACGTGATATTCCGTCCCCCACCTGTCTTTTTGTCTACCTTCTTGGAGCTAAAGGCACGACGTTTTCGCCAAGGTTTCTGCTAATTGCCTGTTTGTAAACTGTACATCAGATTAGTGTTTTTCCAGTTAAGGCAAAAACAGTAAACAGTGTATATAAATTAGCTTTGTATTCCCCTCTTCAAGTTAAGGAATGACATGATATTGTATTTTAAAATTTTATACTTGTGCCTTTAAGTCTTCATTTTACAGGAAAGATTCCATAAACTATTCTCTTAAGTTAACAGAAATGTATTTGTGACAATAATAAATTATCTGTTAAAGCTGTTTTGACAAAAAAAAATTCAGTTGTTGTAAATCTGGAGGCTGTAACTTCTCTCTTCAGAAGTATTTTTGTTGACGTAAATTTTTCAAGTGTTATTACTTTGGAGGAAATAATTTGTTACTTTTGTGGCAACACTAATTCAACTGGTATTAACAGGTTTGTTTTTATATTGTACGTAGCATAGTAAGTTTCAAAGGGAATAATGTTGGCTTTGAAATTTGTTATATAAGAGATATGTAGATATCTAGAAGTAGAAAACGTTTGGTTCATATATTGTTGGTTTTATTTAATTTACCTTTGTCTGTTGTAATTGTAATATGACAGTAACTCTTAAGATGTATTGTAAGATTTAATTTGAAATGTGTTTGTGATAATATTAAATGGTCATTCTTCCATAGGATGTAAGTGTTGCATGTCTATATATTCTGTAAATGTAATTCTCACCTTTGTGTACTTAGTGAGCTCTATATGAGTATGATATTCAAGCTCTTGTTTTTATCGTAACTTAAAACAAATAATAATAAAAGGAAAGAAAATTACCTTCTACTTTCATGAAATTGTTTTTATCTTCTCTGCTGAGAATCAGAATGTTCCAACTCATCATACGCAGGCTAATAACTTTCAGGACAACCAGGTGTGTGTGTGTGTAATTGAACCAAAGCTTGTTTTAATCAAGCTTCTGGTGGATTTACAATATGTACTTTTGCCTCTCCGGTCCTCTGTGGCAGTGAATACAAACAACACTCCCCCTATCAGCAGATATAAGGCTAGCATCAGGAATAACATACACATAGAATAATAAGGCATTATATTGATATTAATGCTTGGTAAATTAAAATTAACACTATTATTCATCATCATCAAACTAGTGATTTACTGAAACTTAAGAGTGACATGAGGATGTTTCTATTGGCTATACAGCCAACTCTTCAGATCCAGGGTGATACAAGGACCCCCCCAGTGGATCAGCACTATGTCTGCATACTTTCAATACTAGAAACTTGGTTTCGATACTCGTGATGGATACAGCACAGATAGTCCATTGTATAGCTTTGTGCTTAACCACAAGCAAACAAGACACGAGGATGTTCATGTTGGCTAT
>NW_013675164.1:18550-23389 GCF_000517525.1 Limulus polyphemus | reverse complement strand
TGTTCCTGGAGCGTGTCATGTAACTACAGTGTCAACTACTTTAGCCGACATCTTGTTCCTGGAGCGTGTCATGTAACTACAGTGTCAACTACTTTAGCCGACATCTTGTTCCTGGAGCGTGTCATGTAACTACAGCGTCAACTACTTTAGCCGACATCTTGTTCCTGGAGCGTATCATGTAACTACAGTGTCAACTACTTTAGCCGGACATCTTGTTCCTGGAGCGTGTCATGTAACTACTTTAGCCGACATTTTGTTCCTGGAGCGTGTCATGTAACTACTTTAGCCGACATCTTGTTCCTGGAGCGTGTCATGTGACTACAGTGTCAACTACTTTAGTCAACAGCTTGTTCCTGGAGCGTGTCATGTAACTACAGTGTCAACTACTTTAGCCGACATCTTGTTGCTGGAGCATGTCATGTAACTACAGTGTCAACTACTTTAGCCGACATCTTGTTGCTGGAGCATGTCATGTAACTACAGTGTCAACTACTTTAGCCGACATTTTAGCCGACATCTTGTTCCTGGAGCGTGTCATATAACTACAGTGTCAACTACTTTAGCCGACATCTTGTTCCTGGAGCGTGTCATGTAACTACAGCGTCAACTGCTTTAGCTGATATCTTGTTCCCGGAGCGTGTCATGTAACTACAGCGTCAACTACTTCAGTAATTCTCAGGAGAACATGTTAAAACATGTCAATCACATTATATCTGCCATATCCAGTTCTGACGAAGCCTTTCGCTCAACACCAGGGTTCGGTTTGTTATGGATTTCTTGCAAAGCCACACGAGGGTTATCCGCACTAGTCGTCTCTAATTTAGCAGTAATAGACTGGAAGGAAGGTAGCTAGTGAACATCACCCACCGCCAACTCTTGGCCTACTCTTTTACCAATGAACAGTGGGATTGACCATAACATTATAACGCCCCTAAGGCTGAAAGGGCAAGCATGTTCGGTGTGAGGGGGATTCGATCCCGCGACCCGCAGATTGCGAGTTGAGTGCCCCAACGCCAGGTATAAGGAGAGTTAACTGAGAATTTTGCCGTGGCTTGTATTAAACGTTAATGATATCTTGTGTAAAATCAAGAAAAAATACTTACTTTAAATACAAAACGCCAAGAAAGAGGAGAAAATATTACTGTAATTTGTGTTTTTCGAAGAGCCTCTATATCTTTTACTTTGTTCACAAAATATTTGCTATCCGCTTCCATTAACTTAGTAGTTGTGCAGAGATTTCTAACCCGACCTGCTTTTCCTCACATTCGAAGCAGCGCGTGCGACACGAGCTTCGCACCTTTACTCGGCTATTGATAAATTCCATTAATGTTAGCACGCGGTCTCGTCAAAAAGTAATATTTAAAAGATAAGAAATCACACAGAATAGCAGGAAAACTAAAGATGTTAATGTAATTATGTTGTTATAACTGCTTCGATCGACAATAAAACATGCATACATACGATTTTAATCGGGACAACAAGGTAGGGAGGAGAGGGGTACTGCACCATTAAACACTTAATCTCTCCCCTCCCCCATCGCTCTGACTGTAGGAACATGAAAGAAATAGCTCGAGCGTGATAAATGTACCTTCGAACAACCTACATTAAATAAGTAAGTAAGTAAAAACATATGTTCAGTTTAATATTCACTCATACTAATGTATTAAAATCCAAAACCGAGAATTTCAGCGTTCGAAAGAACGTGTTATCATACATTCAGCCTACTTATTAACTAACTATTCAGCGCAGATACTGGAAACTCTGTGATTAAAAGCTAAACAACTCAAGGAAAAGCCAGTCTTCATTTAATACCTTACAAAAGAAGAATGTGTTACTTTTAATATTATTTGTATCTTAGACTGAATATTTCAGTAAAAAAAAATTATTCATGTCCTGGGTTTCGGTTATCATTCTGTAAGTACAATCACATTTTTGTATGAAGAAATGGTTTCCTGCGAACAAAATTAAGTCACTGTTTCGTTAGTATTTATCAGAGGCCAAGAAGGCAGTAAGAAAATCACTATAAAATAAAGTTTAGTTTTCATGTACACATATATTTATTTTATTTGTGTGTGTAATGAAGGTTGTTTTTTAATTAAAAGGAGGGAACACAAGTGTGTTTTCAAATTTGTTCTTTTTAGAAATTAAGAAAAAAGATGGACTATCTGGGCAGTGCTCACTACGGGTATAGAACCCGGGTTTCTAGGGTTATAAGTCTGCAGACTCGCCGCTGTGCCACTGGGGGCTTTCAAAAGTGACTTCTTATGTAGATGGTTGCTTATTTTTATAAGCCAGGGCCCTCCCTTGTTGAGTTTTATGTACGTTGTATGTAGAGTTTGGTTTGAATTTTGCGCAAAGCTACACGAGGGCTATCTGCGCTAGCCGTCCCCAATGTAGCAGTGAAAGACTAGAGGGAAGGCGGCTAGTCATCATCACCTACTGCCAACTCTTAGACAACTATATTACCAACGAATAGTGGGATTGACTGTCACATTATAACGCCCCTACGGCTGAAAGGGCGAGCAATGGACACATTCTTCGCTTTAAATAATATATTGTATGCACTACAATGGACACATTCTTCGCTTTAAATAATATATTGTATGCACTACAATGGAAACATTCTTGGCTTTAAATAATATATTGTATACACTAAAATGGACACATTCTTGGCTTTAACTAATATATTGTATGGTATGTACTACAATGGACACATTCTTAACTTTAACTAATATATTGTATACACTACAATGGACACATTCTTCGCTTTAAATAATATATTGTATACACTACAATGGACACATTCTTAACTTTAAATAATATATTGTATGCACTACAATGGACACATTCTTCGCTTTAAATAATATATTGTATGCACTACACTGGACACATTCTTGGCGTTAAATAATATATTGTATGCACTACAATGGAAACATTCTTGGCTTTAACTAATATATTGTATGCACTAAAATGGACACATTCTTAACTTTAACTAAGATATTGTATACACTACAATGGACACATTCTTCGCTTTAACTAATATATTGTATGCATTACGAACATGTTGGATGTGTGTAGGGTTACATCTGTGTTGAAACAATGATAACAGTTTTAGTTAATTATCGTGTGTCCAGGTGTTTAAGTATCGAAACTAATGGCCGATGTGTTATAGGAGAGACGGTCAAATCCCACTATTCAGTCACAAAAGTATCCCAAAAGTTGCCTGTCTTCCGTCAGTTCATAATTAAGGATGGCTATGTCTATCATCATACTTTCTACTCTAGAAACAGGACAATCGAATAATAGACGATGTTCGTTATTTATTATTGTTCTGGTCATTTTCAAACAGACAGTTGATTCTCATGAGTTCAAAAGAAATCAAATTTAGATCTGGCTTTGTTTTTCGATATTTGCGCAAATCTACAAGATGTCTTTTTTTTCGCTAACTGTTCCTAATTTTGAGCTTTAAAGTCTAGACTGAAAGCAGCTAGTCAAAAGTGCTCCCCCCCCCTAAAAAACTACTGAGGTGATTTTGCGGGAACGAGATGCGAACCATGAACCCTCGGATCCACAGTATCGGCGCCCTAACCACTTAGTTATTCCCGGTTGAAAATTAAAATAAATGTTTTGTCGGTATAAGTAAAGCAAAGATATAAAGATATATTACATTAACTTTATCTTAAACATCCTGTTATTCTTAGCTGCTCCATTGGATACATTGCATACAGTTGTGAACTCTAGAGATTTAGAAACGGTTGTCTTAGTAACTTAGTTTATAGGGGCCATCCAATAATCTAAACAATAACAAATGTGTATTTTTACCCATGAAATATATCATGGTTAACGGAAAGATGTGTAATTAGAAATAATAATAATATATTTACGGTTTAAACGCCACGGCTGCCGAAGCATTATAAACTAATAGGTTTAACCCTACGGGCTAAGAAGGGGGTCAAAATGCGCCTGCCGCGAGCGTTTAGAGAGTGCCATTGAACATGTCAGAGTTATCAGTTATTCATTTTACCCCACATTACTAATTCAGCAACAGTTTCTTGTAGTAAATACTATATACAGTGTACAGGGATACTGAAAACAACAACAACAACTGCATTTCAGAGGTTACGAACAGGCAAACAGTATTTTTATTCTGCACGTGAACATCGCCTTACACTCCAACTTGTCAGAGTCAGACTGACGTCGTCAATTCACAGACATCTTTAGTATAACGATTTTTGTCACGCCTAATTTATAGCGTACGACAATCTGATACGTGTTACTAAAAGTACACGCATTAAACTCGGAATTATAGTCTAATGACCAAACCCCTGCAGATCCGGTTAAATCTCAAAGTGTGGGAACTATAGATAGATCAAGGTAGTAAAGTGAAGTAAAATGATTCAACGGGTTTTAACATAACCAACCCATCTGTACCGACACTTGAAACTTACGTGAAACTGGATCAACGTAACCCATCTGTACCGACACTTGAAACTTATGTGAAACTGGATCAACGTCCGTTAGAACTATTCTAACACATCCAGATGTTATGAAGTATAGCACTTTAAACTTACGTGAAACTGGATCAATGTCCGTTAGAACTATTCTAACACATCCAGATGCTATGAAGTATAGCACTTGAAACTTACGTGAAACTGGATCAACGTCCGCTAGAACTATTCTAACACATCCAGATGCTATGAAGTATAGCACTTGAAACTTACGTGAAACTGGATCAACGTCCGTTAGAACTATTCTCACGCATCCAGATGTTATGAAGTATAGCACTTGAAACTTACGTGAAACTGGATCAACGTCCGTTAGAACTATTCTCACACATCC
>NW_013675164.1:16770-18073 GCF_000517525.1 Limulus polyphemus | reverse complement strand
GTGAAACTGGATCAACGTCCGTTAGAACTATTCTCACACATCCAGATGCTATGAAGTATAGCACTTGAAACTTACGTGAAACTGGATCAACGTCCGTTAGAACTATTCTCACACATCCAGATGCTATGAAGTATACCGCTTGAGCTGGATCTCGTTGTCGTAAGATGGTTCGTCCTTCTCCATAGTAACAGAAAGACAACGATGACGAGAGTTTTACTAGAATATCACGACCAAGGTCAGATAACAAAGAAAAGTTGTTAAGAGTTTCAGCAATTGCCATGACCTCTGTCTCTGACCTGGCAGTGACCTCCTTGACCAACATTGTAATGATTCTCCCTGGAAGCAGTCCAAACATCGTCTCCTCAGATCGTCGGTATACTGACAAGTCAAAAACAAAGGACTTCTGGGAATCCTGAGGGTCATCAGCCACCGTGAATGTTTGGAGATTTTCACTTTTCCGGAGTCGTTCTTGAGCATCTTTGATCCACAGAAAATTCTTCCTGATTAATCTGACAAAATTCTTAAATTTTGGCCGTGTAACCTACAACAATATTTTTTTTTCTAATTAGACAATGAACACGTAAATAAAATCAAAGAAACTGACAGATCTGTAAATAATATTCAGGACTACACGGTGTAATAATAGTACTTCTCCAGACCAGTAGGGCGTTTTGCAGTTTTTATTGGCGTTTTTTATTTATTTTTAAAATTACATATAATGAAGTAACATTTCATGTCCCAAGATAACCTTTCATTAATCGTGAATTTACATACTTCCCGTTTAGATGATGGGTACTCTAGCTAGTTTCCAATCGCTCTTTAGCCGTTAAATACAATAAAATAACCTGGAGATATTATCAATATACAAGAGAGACGCCCGTTTGCTACCGTAACAGTTGTAGCTTTTTTTTAACACCTTACCAATCTCAGTAGTAGAGCCAGAAAAACCAACAGATAATAATTAAATTGTAAAAAGTTTAACACCTTACCAATCTCAGTAGTAGAGCCAGAAAACCAAGAGATAATAATTAAACTGTAAAAGTTTAACACATTACCAATCACAGTAGTAGAGCCAGAAAACCAACAGATAATAATTACAATTGTAAAAAGTTTAACACCTTACCAATCGCAGTAGTAGAGCCAGAAAACCAACAGATAATAATTACAATTGTAAAAGTTTAACACCTTACCAATCGCAGTAGTAGAGCCAGAAAAACCAACAGATAATAATTACAATTGTAAAAGTTTAACACCTTACCAATCGCAGTAGTAGAGCCAGAAAAACCAACAGATAATAATTACA
>NW_013675164.1:11153-15764 GCF_000517525.1 Limulus polyphemus | reverse complement strand
AAATATTACTGTACAGTTCATTATAACAAACACTACTGTATGTTTGTTCATCAGCCATATAATGAACTGATAATGAACTGTACAGTGGAAGGCTGATGAACAAACACTAATGTACAGTTCATTATATCTGTACAGTAGTGTTTGTTCATCAGCCTCAGCCATATAATGAATGAACAAACACTACTGTATGTTTGTTCATCAGCCATATAATGAACTGCTACTGTACAGTTCATTATATGACTGATGAACAATTCTTTTTCGTTTAAATATTAAGTAAAATTTGCTTTACGTTCTTATTGATGTCAGTTCCAGTTGCAATTATTCCCCAATTTTTCATTGTTTGACTGACCACTTTTTAAAAATTACATTTTTAAAGGCTTTTCCATTTACACAAGTTGGTTGTTTTTGATATCACATATTAATATGACTGACCTCTTTATTTTAATTTTCCATGTAAACATTTTTGACTTGATAATCTCTAAAAGTGACTCATGTTTTAAGTAGTGACACAGCAGACTGTAAGATAAAGTGTGCTTTTTATATTCGAGACTCACATGTTAAACAAGCTCTAATAGATTTAGACAAGAAAGTTTTATTTGTATCATTTTTGAAAAAGAAACCTTTGTGCGTGACTTTTATAATGATGTGATTTGTGGGAACTACAACTTCTGTTTGTTTTCCGTTTTCTGTTAAAACATACCAAATGTACATTATTCAGAAAAAACTAAATCAATCAGTATCACGAATAGCAAGTCTTGGCGAAAGTGTATGATAGAAATCAACGCTAGGCTGGCACAAACACACACTATAATCTTTGATAATTAAGTCTAGGTGCACTTACACACAGAGAGACAGACAGATTTGACGTTTTTACTATTTCTCGATTAAAATAGTCGGAGCCAGCACAATGTACGCATGAAGTTGTAATCGCGAGAGCACGTTTAATGTTAAAAAAATCTCGTTCCTCTCGCTAGATTCGTGGCTGAGATATACGACACGAACGCACGTTGTTGGTGAGATATTCCAGTCGTTGATTTACTGTAAACAACAGTACAGGTATCCAAGGCTTAAATACCGTGTTTTTGTTAGGGCGGTGTTTCACAGAAACCGAATTAATTGTTTCACCCCTGAACCATAAATAATAAAGTTAGGGTAAATAATTATTAAATAATTTATATAAGAATAAAGGAGGGAATGTTAAACAATTCGCATTTATAAAAGATTAACACCGTATGTAGCACAGATAACAGAGAACAAAGAAATTACAGCATTGACAAAATGAGAAAACACAAGATCATTCAGTCAAACCTATCACAACAGAGAAACTACATCATAAACGTGAATCCGACACAAACAAGCGTTCTAACTTTAGACTTGGTTCAGAAGAGGTCATGATAAGTAGTCTTAATGAAGGCTATAGAGTATGTCATTTAATGAAGGCTATAGAATATGTCATTTAATGAAGGCTATAAAGTATGTCATTTAATGAAGGCTATAGAATATGTCATTTAATGAAGGCTATAGAATATGTCATGATAAGTAGGCTATAGAAGTATGTCAATTTAATGAAGGCTATAGAATATGCCATTTAATGAAGGCTATGTCAATAGCAGTAAAACAGAAACTATGAGTGTGGTTTCTACGATATCCAATCCTACAATAAAAACAATTATGTTGTTGTGAAAACAGTAGCTTGCTGAGCATTTAGTCACAAAACACAGCCAGGTATAAGTTAAAACTGAACAAAGCAACGGATATAAATAGCATAAGTCAAAACTGAATAAAGCAACGGATATAAGCAGCATAAGTCAAAACTGAATAAAGCAACGGATATAAACAGCATAAGTCAAAACTGAATAAAGCAACGGATATAAACAGCATAAGTCAAAACTGAATAAAGCAACGGATATAAGCAGCATAAGTCAAAACTGAATAAAGCAACGGTTATAAACAGCATAAGTCAAAACTGAATAAAGCAACGGATAGAAACAGCATAAGTCAAAACTGAATAAAGCAACGGATATAAACAGCATAAGTCAAAACTCAATAAAGCAACGGATATAAACAGCATAAGTCAAAATTCAATAAAGCAACGGATATAAACAGCATAAGTCAAAACTCAATAAAGCAACGGATATGAACAGCATAAGTCAAAACTGAACAAAGCAACGGATATATACAGCGTCAGTCAAAACTGAATAAAGCAACGGATATGAACAGCATAAGTCAAAACTGAATAAAGCAACGGATATAAACAGCATAAGTCAAAACTGAACAAAGCAACGGATATAAACAGCGTAAGTTACAAGTGAACATATAATAAGAGTAACAGTAATATACCACTAACTGTTGATACAAGAGTGGCTTAAGAATTGGCGGTGGGTGCTGATGATTAGATGCCTTCTATCTTGTTCATCAGCTCAAAATTTGGAATGACTACGTGCAGATGAGCCTAGTGTAGTATATGACACATTACTTGTGAGTTCAAACAAAGGTCACACAAAGTCATATATCCAGTTTCATCACACTAACTACTAATGTTTACTGTCAGAAACTGATTGTTACATCAGGTTTTGTCAAAGCAACCAATCACGTTTGCTGTTGTTTCAGCTTTGATGGATGCCCTTTCATTGAGACGACGTTTCGGTTTCTAACTAACTGGCAGTTATTTTAATGAAAATTAATTAGTTCTAAAGAAATAATTAATCATCAGGGGTGCTCGAAGATTAATCAATCTTCCTTTACTCCGCACGAGGCTTATGAATTAAAATTAGCACGGGGGAGGGAGGGTAGGCTTTTATAGACTAACTAAATTTATGATTACAGGGCTGTTACAGAATTAACTAACTAACTTGATAAGAATAAAAAAAATTGGGGATGGCAGGCTAAAGTGAAGGCAAAGGCGATGTTGAGGCAAGTCGAGATGATGGAGGAGAAGATAGATAAGTCAACTCAAGACAAAATATATCGACAAACGGACCTTATCAGGGCCTGGCAGAGATCAATAAATCGAAGTGCCAAGGCTGGGATCTACAGATCCAACGCCTAAGAAACTTTGGTGTGAGGTTTCACATTTCGGTTTCTATGTTTATGCCTTACTTAAGTCCAGTAGAAAGATGTTAACTGTGTGGCTGGTCTTTGTTGTTGATTAGCGCGATCCTGTTTTGAAGCTCTTTTCTGTTAACGGTAAAGGGACGTTTCACTTTCCATGAATTTTGGATATTTTACTATATCGGTAGTTTGATTCTCACGCACGTGAATGTAAAATTTCAGCTGTTAATTAATCACGCTGAGACTCAAAATTTAATTTCCTACTGGAATAGGAAACAGTATGACAGCTAGGAACAGTTACTGGTATATTTCTTTCGGAAACTTGCATCAAGCTACACAACACCCTCCGCCAACTGTCGGGCTAACAAATATAATAGCTGGATTTTACCATATCTCTTCCAACAAATCCACGAGCCGAAAATGCTGAAGGTGAATTTTCGGCAACGAGACGCGAACAACGGACTTTCGGATTCACGGTCTGGCACGCTAATTACTAGACAACGCCCGACTAAACATAGCCACCCAGCGAATGCTTATAACGCTAAAAAGCGGGTTTCGATACCTGGTGGGTACAGCACAGATAGCCTATTGTGTGACTTTGTGCTTAACAACAAACAGAGTAAATGTAAGAAGATTAGTTCGTTGGTTGTGAAAGATAAAAATAAATAATTAACCAAGATAAAATAAATCATTTGGTACTACTAATATTTACTAAATATAAATTATTAATTATTACAGTTACACACTAACAGTCGTTTTCATGATATGGCTTTGATCCCTAGACCAGTAATATGTCTGTAGTATCACTGTCGGCCTTATGAGCCCTGGTGTTGGGCGAAAGGCCTCTACGGCGCTGGATGTGGCAGAAGTAGTGTAGTTGACATATAACACATTCTTTTCTTTCACTCATAGAATTAGGAGAACACATTGTTGGATAGGCTATTATTTAAGCCTGTTTCAAAAGTTTGCAAAATACATTTTTAGGCTTCTGTTAATAAGGCAGCATTATTCAAACTTAGATAATTCTAGTGTCATCTATAATATTAGTGTCTAATTAAAATAAAATATAGTATATAGTGTCATCTACAAGTATTAGTGTCTAATTAAAATCAAATCTAGTATCTAGTGTCATCTACAAGTATTAGTGTCTAATTAAAATGAAATCTAGTATCTAATGTCATCTACAAGTATTAGTGTCTAATTAAAATAAAATATAGTATATAGTGTCATCTACAAGTATTAGTGTCTAATTAAAATCAAATCTAGTATCTAATGTCATCTACAAGTATTAGTGTCTAATTAAAATCAAATCTAGTATCATTTCAGTTTCTAGTTCTTATTGTTGCGTCAGCGAAGTCACGTGACTAGTATCACGCCACTCCTTCTCTCGAACCTTCGTGAATTATCGGGAGATTACTAGATTGGGGCTAGTCTGGTATATATGAGATGGTCACAACGTGACGGGAAAAAGTGTGTAGGTAGTGAGTAATTGAACTGCAGTCAGAGAGTATTGTTGAAGTTGAGCACGTTCGTTGTTATAGCGTTTGTTATAGAGCGACT
>NW_013675164.1:7529-11132 GCF_000517525.1 Limulus polyphemus | reverse complement strand
GTAGGTAGTGAGTAATTGAACTGCAGTCAGAGAGTATTGTTGAAGTTGAGCACGTTCGTTGTTATAGCGTTTGTTATAGAGCGACTGTTGAAATTAAGTGTATCATAAAGTTGTATTCGGAAAGAATAAACCAGTTTTATTAAGTAAAGACTTGTGTTGCTAAAGTTTCGTCGGAACGAAGTTACGGAAAATCATCTAACGAACGGAGACATAACATTATGTTACAATAATAATTATGTCCAGAAAATAGCTAAACAAATGATCTTGAAAACACATATTTCGTTTCTCTGTCTGTATTGTCGAAATAATGAAGTAAGAATTAGAAATAAAACAATTTTGTTTCGGAATCTTGCAACGTAAATCATAATAAATGTATCATCCAAAGAACTGACGTAAAAGTCCTTTTTAACACGAAATTAAAATCTTACCGACATTTCAGTTTGTCCTTCATTAAAAGAAGCGTTTAAAATATATATATGTTTGTAATTTAACCCTCCTAAACGATCGGCCAACAAATCGTAGTGATTTTTAATATGACTTTGTTACTTGGTTGTTGCTACGGTAACATAAAGATAAAAATGTGTATTGTTGAAAAGACTCTTAATAAACCTCGTCTCTTTTTTCTCTATCTAATAATAGGAACGATAAATCAATTCTAGTTTCTATGGGAACCAAATATGTAGTTGAAACTTTTGAGTATAGTAGTTAAACTTGTCATAAGAAATTAGTATTAGGCCTACTATATATTTTTAAACACAGCGTTAATTATTCAGCCCCTTTCTTCGAAAAACACGGTGTTTGAAAAACAGAATAGACCAAATACTAATGATAACTATAATTAACTGTAATCATATTTCGCCAGCTTAGAAAAGACATTCACAATAAAACAATTATTTCTGAGTATATTGTTGAAATTAAAAAGATACAATAATAAATTAACTATATAAGTGACAATATTTGCCTTCCTATGGATTCTACAAGAATACGAAAAATAAATTAATAATATTAATGTGAATTAAGTCTATTAATGTTTAGTATGTATTTATAAATCATAAAAAACAGTAAGAACTAGTCTAGCCGGCCAGGAATGGTTGGTAACTTATGTGTTGTTTTGTTCCAAACATTAAGAACTGGAGTATCGGTCGAGTGCCGGACTGTGAATCTGAGTTTCCGTGGTTCACTCTGCACTTTTATAGTCTTTGTGCATTTTAAGAGTGACTGTAAAATCCTATTGTTCAGTCTGACAAGAGCAGTCCAAGAGTTCGCAGTGGTGATTAGTTACTCCCCCTGTCGTCTATTACTTCAAAATTAGGGACTATCGCAGATATTCCCTATGCGGTTTTGCGCGAAATTAAAAAAAACAACAACAAAAAACTCGCAAGGTTAACGTATTTGAAGTATCCATGTTTTACTTATTATATACAAGCAGACTACCCAGTGTTACTCGTTTCAAAGTGGCTTTAATTGGGTTAGTTCTTTATTTACATGTTAATTTATTGATCTTCTGTAAAGCCATTTAATGAAGAATTGACTTATTCTCGTCTTTTTGCAACACAACGTAAATGAAAATTTGCCGATACCAAACGTTTTTGTAAAGTCATCGTATAGATGATTCTTGCGAGTACACGCAAGTAAAATATATGGCTGAAGCATGCTCGAGAGAAAGCACCAGCCTTTTTTTAGTTAAGGGGAGTTAGAGAGTAGGCATGTACGTGTAGAAGAAAGAGAGGGGGAAGAGCAGAGAAACAAATGAAGGCTGAACGAAGTTTTTAAATAGTTTTAACACATAACTGGTCATTGATAGAATGATTTGAAGTCCTTACACAGAGATGAAACGTAAATAATAGCCCACATGAAACTATGTTGAATGGACGACAACTACCTGTTGTAGAAACACAAGTGTAGAGGAAAATGTTTTGAAAATATTCCGCCTTTCATCTGTCAGAAAGTAGTCCTTGATCACACATTACCAAAAAAATCCGGCCTTTTCAATTAGAGACCAATTGGTCTTCCTGTTTGCCAAAAATTGCTATATTGACCACTTTGTCCTCAAAACGGCCTCTGAGGCTGCAGCTATATTGCCCATGTTACTTCCCGCACATATTTGTATGAGTACCCCGAGGTTGGAGTTTGTAGCTTTTAAAACGTGGCCGTGCTTATGGAACAGACCCACAGAGGGAGAGGGAAAGACATTCGCGCTTATATATATAGATTATTTGTTTAAAATATAACAACTTAGGTTTTACGATTCACCGGCAAAACATAGTTCATATAGTCTTCAACATAACACTAACTTCAGAATTAGTTTTAACCGGCAACGCATGATTTGGTTAAAACATTTGATAAATGCTTTGTTTTACAAATATCAAGAAATAGAACATAGTTATTATATAGATCTTATGTAACCACGTGACTTAAGTCACATGACATGTGTTTGTGGCGCCATGTTGGATGGAAATAGATAGCGTGATTCCACCAATAATGACCTTTCAAGTACCGTACAGTTACCAGAAAAATGTACAATAAATTCACCTTTCAACTCAAGCGAATCACATGACTAAAAATATAAGACGTGTTACTTAGGTAGTTTTATTTGGTTGGGAATATATAACTCATATTTACTACTTAAAGTAGTGTTTAAGGGGGTTAAGAGACAGTGCTTGGGAATAACAGGCACTTACAATTGTCTAATAAACTTAAATTAGGCACATACAATTGTCTAATAAACTTAAATTAGGCACATACAATTGTCTAATAAACTTAAATTAGGCACTTGCAATTGTCTAATAAACTTAAATTAGGCACTTACAACTGTCTAATAAACTTAAATTAGGCACATACAATTGTCTAATAAACTTAAATTTGAAATATTTTGAAGTCCGATAAAATATTGGATGTTTGTAAATACTTTAAAGATGATTTTGTCAAGGAGGCGGGTATTTGTAAGTAAAACGAAATCGTAGTTCGTTAGGTTTCGCTCAATTTTTTCATCAGACTCACTGCTAATCTATACATAATGTTATTAATACTACGTGTTCTTCTACAATACTTAGTTTCTAAACCTTGGTTTGTTTGTTTTTACGCAAAGTTACTTAATAGACTATCCGGAAACTTCTCGTTGACTCACTCCCTCTGTGGGGCAGTTTATAAACAGTACACTATAATATCCTTAGCAACCAATGTATTAATTCATCATTTTTATTAGTATTTATATTAGTTACCATAATTTGTAGTAGTACTTTTATCAGTTACCATGATTTGTATTGGTATTTGTTTTCGTTACCATAATTTGTATTAGTACTTTTATCAGTTACCATAATTTGTATTGGAACTTATTTGTATCAGTTACCCTAATTTGTATTGGTATTTGTATCAGTTACCATAATTTGTATTGGTATTTGTATTAGTTACCATAATTTGTATTGGTATTTGTATTAGTTACCCTAATTTGTATTGGTATTTGTATCAGTTACCCTAATTTGTATTGGTATTTGTATCAGTTACCATAATTTGTATTGGTATTTGTATTAGTTACCATAATTTGTATTGGTATTTGTATTAGTTACCATAATTTGTATTGGAACTTATTTGTATTAGTTACCA
>NW_013675164.1:0-6559 GCF_000517525.1 Limulus polyphemus | reverse complement strand
TGAGTCTCACTCACAGTCGATTCGCTCTGAGTGTACAAGGAAACTAATTGGTGAAAAACAACATCAAATTAGTATTATTTGGTTCCTTTATTCTGTGCTTTTAATATTCTTATATGTAACACTATGTTTGCATGAAACTGGTTACTATTGTATTATACTATTTCAATGTGAAGTTCGGAAACATGTTTTCCCCAGACGTTCTGTAATTCTGAAATTTAGCGTCTCTATTATAAATTCTTTTAACTGTTTTATTAAAAATTATACAAAATGAAAGATCTGGTGAGCCGTCATCAAGCTTGTGACAGTTAATTATACTACAGTAATGTGCCATCTTTTTCTTCGAGAAAAGTTGATAATTATCAGTATACTTCAAATTCCTTTAACCGGAAGTGTGTGACGTCATGAGCACGTGATAATTATCAGTATACTTCACATTCCTCTAACAGGAAGTGTGTGACGTCATGTGCACGTGATAATTATCAGTATACTTCACATTCTTTTAACCGGAAGTGTGTGACGTCATGTGCACGTGACAATTATCAGTATACTTCACATTCCTTTAACCGGAAGTGCGTGACGTCTTGTGCACGTGACAATTATCAGTATACTTCACATTCCTCTAACCGGAAGTGTGTGTGACGTCATGTGCATGAGGTACACGAATAATAGTAACATATATGCTTCCAGTCACAAGTATTATTAAGTAGACAAACTATATTCCAACATTTTGTTTTATTAATAACAAATTGTTACGGTGTTCCCTTTCATCCGCAATCTTAAAATAATAGGGTTCGGATAACTCCATCACTTCATCCTTAGTCCTGGAACAAATAACAAGAATCTGTTTGCAAAGTGATGGAAAATGTGATCTATGTGATCTGTTACTCTTGGTTTTACCCTTATCCAGGACAACTGGTAAATGACGCAATTCTCCCCTCCCCAAACTAGTCTAGCGGTAAATACAGGAATAGAATATTTCTCTTATTTCATTGTTCCGAAATAACTGACAGTTTTCAAGATAAGGAAATAATATACACATTTGAAGAAAATATTAGGATAGTTAAGGCTTCAACAAGAAATAAAAAACACTATTTCGTGTCATATGTCCTTACAGTCGTTACCCTTAAAGTAGCTGTTAAATTATATAGATTCTATCAGCATTTTGCTGTAACTTAAATATTCGTCGACAGAAATTAGTAAGTTCGATGTTAAATTCAAATCTTCACAATGGGCTATCTGCATCATAGGGACTAAACTCCGAATTTTAACGAGATAAGCCCTCAGGAATCTATGACCATAAATTATAGTTATAGCAATTGTGCAAGAGACGTCTACTACCAACAGATGTCTCTGGTTCCTATTCTATCATTTATAAAAAAGTGTCTAAATAACTAAGCGATGAAACGAAGATTACGGTTTGGAGACAAAGTGTTAATGTACTCTACTTCAGTGAGACGTAATGAATAACGTAAATTACCGTTCACGCTCAATATTAAGTTATTTCTCATTCAAACGTTGCTGAATTACAAAAACGATCCACGAAAAAAAATGAAACAATAGAGGTCAACATTCACTACTCGAGAAACCAGAGTCATTTTGTAACTAAAAGGATACACTTGTCATCTACTTATAAACAGAATAACACACACGAGTAAGGTGAATGAGAAAACGTACCAGAGAAATGTAGGTTTTCAAGACCAGTTTTTTATTACAACCCTAGATATACTGAAATATTCACGAAACGGTAAAAGGGTATAAAAGAACGGAAATGGAACAGAATATAAAGAAACATACAAATATGATAAACACGAAATTTAAATAAAGTCTTGGCATTTACTACCTAACAATCCAAAGTTACTTTGTTACTGATATTAACTGAAACAATTGTCATGAACATAACAACATGAACGAACAAGGTGAATGAGGAAAGTGCACGAGGTCTCGTGACATGTGAGTATGTACAAAACTGAAAACTTGAAAATAAAAAATAAGGTAGAATAAAAAGAAAAAAGGGAAAAAGAGAGGTAGAAAGTTTTGATGGACACTTTGATTTCTTGGGTCGACGGATAAGGAATTACCAAGTTTTGATGGACACTTTGACTTCTTGGGTCGACGGATAAGGAATTACCAAGTTTTTTTAGGACACTTTAACTTCTTGGATTGAAAGACAAGGAATTACCAAGTTTTGATGGACACTTTGACTTCTTGGGTTGACAGATAAGGAATTACCAAGTTTTGATGGACACTTTGACTTCTTGGGTCGACGGATAAGGAATTACCAAGTTTTGATGGACACTTTGACTTCTTGGATTGAAAGACAAGGAATTACCAAGTTTTGATGGACACTTTAACTTCTTGGGTCGACGGATAAGGAATTACCAAGTTTTTGATGGACACTTTAACTTCTTGGGTCGACGGATAAGGAATTGACAAGTTTTTTAGGACACTTTAACTTATTGGGTTGAAAGATAAGGAATTGCTAAGTTTTTCTATGGTCTTCATTTTCTACCTTTCAATATTTTGTTGTTTTCGATCTTCTCTCTACTAAACGTGAGTTTTAAAGTTAATCAACAGGTAGTTTAATGGTTATCACATATCGTACAATCCTTTGGGTTTAGAATCATTTGACTTCAAGATTTTTAAAATGCATGTTCAAAGTTTGAACATAATCTTCTTCTCCAGTTGACAGTTCCACCGAAGAGTTAACACACACAGATAAATCAGTTAAACTCGAGACTCCTTCAACGGTCACCGGATAATACAAATACGCTCATACTTTACGTACATGTTTACATAAACCAAATCTATGTTGATACGAAATACGCAATGCTAAAAATCGGGGTTCGATACCCATAGTAGGCACAGCACGGATAGTCCATTCTGTAACTACAAACACAATATACAACCAAACATGCTCTATGGAAAGCTGGATCCAATATCTGCCGGTAGTCTGACGTAGAACCTGTTCTATGCTACATATATGATACGACAGGCCAGGGTTGGCAAGCCTGTCTTTGTTAAGGATAGTCTGTGCTGTTTGAGACGGCCCGGCATGGGCAGGTGGTTAGGGTCGCGGGTTTGAATCCTCGTCTTACCAAACATGCTCGTCCTTTCATCCGCGGAGGCGTTATAAAGTGACGGTCAATCCCACCATTCGTTGGTAAAAGAGTAGTCCAAGAGTTGGCGGTGGGTGGTGATGACTAGCTGTCTTCCCTCCAGTCTTACACTGCTAAATTAGGGACGGCTAGCACAAATAGCTCTCGTGTAGCTTTGCGCGAAATTCAAAACAAACAAACTGTTTGAGACCCGCTTGTACGATAATTTTTGAAATAAAAGGACAGTCTGGAGTTGTCCTTTTTAGGTGCCTTTGAATTAAGAAAAGTTACTGGCTTGAAAGTTTTTTAAATATACACTTGTTACAGCGCATTCAAGTTTACATCACATACAAACATGTTAATACAAATATATCATCCTATGATTGGTCGAGACTAGCTGCTTCAGCCGCATGAGTACAGTACCGTCATTAGCGTTGTCGTAGTTTGTTAAACTCACGTGCCCACGTGGAGATAACTTTACCAACTATTATTTAGTAACAGTTATTAGTGATCTGAAAAAGCTATCTTTCAACAAGATGGAAAAATACTTACAATGTAACTATAAATTACAATAAAATAAATGGTGTAAGTGTATTCTGTCTAATAAGTGGAAATCTGCTTTTAAAGAAAACAGTAAAGCACAAAAAAAATACTAACGCATTTACCAATACTGAGAAACTAACCAGAGTTAACCAAAGTAGGGAACTCAAATCATTTGAAATATAGTATAGTGTCTTCACAGCTTGTCACTGTAGTGTTCGATCAGTAAACAAAATTAACAGCCAGTTATGGTAAAGGACACAAGATTAATAAAAGTTCAACTGGGTCATACAAAGTGTATACCTAATAAACAATGTTGTTTCAATGTATTTAACACTCTTGAAAAAGTTCAACTGGGTTATACAAAGTGTATACCTAATAAACAATGTTGTTTCAATGTATTTAACACTCTTGAAAAAGTTCAACTGGGTCATACAAAGTGTATACCTAATAAACAATGTTGTTTCAATGTATTTAACACTCTTGAAAAAGTTGTAAATATTCATTGCTAGTTGATGAATCTACAGATGTAAATATTCATTACTAGTTGATAAATCCACAGATGTAAATATTCATTACTAGTTGATGAATCCATAGATGTAAATATTCATTACTAGTTGATGAATCCACAGATGCAAATATTCATTGCTAATTGATGAATCCACAGATGTAAATATTCATTGCTAGTTAATGAATCTAGAGATGTAAATATTCATTACTAGTTGATGAATCCACAGATGTAAATATTCATTACTAGTTGATGAATCCACAGATGTAAATATTCATTGCTAGTTGATGAATCCACAGATGCAAATATTCATTGCTAGTTGATGGATCGACAGATGTGATTATAACAAAACTTTTGTGTTTGTGTGTAAGATACAAACTATTTTCCTAGGTATAATTCCTATTATATCTACAACTATGTCATATCTATGACATCTACAGCTATGTCATATCTACAACTATGTCATATCTACAACTATGTCATATCTATGACATCTACAGCTATGTCATATCTACAACTATGTCATATCTACAATAGATATGACATAGTTGTAGATATGACATGTTGTAGATATGACATGTTGTAGATATGACATAGTTGTAGATATGTAGTTGTAGATATGACATAGTTGTAGATATGACATAGTTGTAGATATGACATAGTTGTAGATATGACATACAACTATGTCATATCTATGACATCTACAACTATGTCATATCTACAATATGTCATATCTACAACTATGTCATATCTATGACATCTACAACTATGTCATATCTATGACATCTACAACTATGTCATATCTACAATATGTCATATCTACAACATGTCATATCTACAACATGTCATATCTACAATATGTCATATCTACAACATGTCATATCTACAAAATGTCATATCTACAATATGTCATATCTACAACATGTCATATCTACAACATGTCATATCTACAATATGTCATATCTACAACATGTCATATCTACAACTATGTCATATCTACAATATGTCATATCTACAACATGTCATATCTACAATATGTCATATCTACAACATGACTAGTTAATGCTATTAGAGACTTTTTTAATCTTAAATAATATTGATCTAAGCTGTTGCTTTGGTTTAGGTACTGATGGTGCAAACAATGTGAGTGGTGATTTTAATTCAGTTTTGTCAGTCCTAACAATAAGTTTGTGAAATGTATTTGTCACACTTTAACGTTGTACTGTGAAAAAACATTTAAAGTTTTGCCTTCCAACTTAAATTATCTGATTTCTCACTGGTTCAGTTGAAGTTCTTTCTGTCGAGAGGAATATAATGAACACTTTGACAAATTTGTTACATCAAATAAAACTAGGTGGCTTGTGGAAGGAAAATAATTGTAGAACAATGTGAAGAACTTGACTGTTACTTCTATTCAATTCTCGACAGAAACTATAATACACGCCTTCTGAAATGATGAAGTTAACAACCTTTATCTCACCTTTGTTTGTCCAATGGTTCAAAGTTTTGAATCACTCAATGCTGTATTCCAGGCGTCAAATCCTGATCCTAGCAGGTTATTTCAGGATCTCGACGAACGAAGAAACCTTTTGCTCCACAAATGTACAAAGATTTCATCGGAGAAAACTACCCTGGCCATTAAGTAATGGTAAACTGGAAGAAAAATTTTAACGTGACTTAAAGTGTAGCAAAATAAGCAATGGTAAAAAACTAGTCGTTCAGCAACGCTACCATGACTTTTCACTCGAGCCAAAAAACCAGATTGATAAAAGAATTGATAAGACAACAATGAAAGTGAAATATATGAAATATTTCAATCCTAGTGTTTGCCTTAGCCAAATTAAACCACGAATCAGTGATCTTCCCCCTTGAACAGTTAGCTAAAGAAGAAAAATTTGATATAATGAAAGAGGCTAATCAATATGGAAGCATCTCTATGAAAACTAACTGGCATGAAGAATTTCCTGGCTCACAAATTCCATCAGACCCAGTTGAGGTTTTGTGTTGAATTATGAAAATGCAGTTGGAGAAAATGTTATAAATAGTTAGTAACCATTACTTTGAACCCCTATTGTATTCCTCTTAGTACTGTATTTGTTGAAGGTTTTTATTTCATATATAACCAATGTTAAGACAAAGGCAAGAAACCAGCTTAGCTTGATCAAGTTCTCTTTAGGCAATTTTACGTGTGAGAACAGGCATACACAATAAGGGAATTTGTTGCCAAAGTTTTGAAGTTACGGAAACAAATGTTAGCACTCTTCACAAGCCAGATATACAATAAAGACAAAGATAGAAATGTCAACCATCGGGAGGAAAGTCAACAGCCAAGTACTTCCAGTTCAAGCATTGTTACCAGAACTGATACATAAGATAATGAAGTGGAATCCTTTCAAGTACTTCCAATTCAAGTATT
>NW_013675163.1:22103-22783 GCF_000517525.1 Limulus polyphemus | reverse complement strand
AAACTTACAAAGATTTGTGTACATCACAATCAGTGTTATTTGTAAACTTACAAAGATTTGTGTACATCACAATCATTGTTATTTGTAAACTTACAAAGATTTGTGTACATCACAATCAGTGTTATTTGTAAACTTACAAAGATTTGTGTACATCACAATCATTGTTATTTGTAAACTTACAAAGATTTGTGCATGTCACAATCATTGTTAAATGTAAACTTACAAAGATTTGTGTACGTCACAATGATTGTTATTTGTAAACTTACAAAGATTTGTGTACGTCACAATGATTGTTATTTGTAAACTTACAAAGATTTCTGTACGTCACAATCATTGTTATTTGTAAACTTACAAAGGTTTGTGTACGTCACAATCATTGTTAATTGTAAACTTACAAACATTTGTGCATGTCATAATCATTGTTATTTGTAAACTTACAAAGATTTGTGTACGTCACAATCATTGTTAAATGTAAACTTACAAAGATTTGTGTACGTCACAATCATTGTTAATTGTAAACTTACAAAGATTTGTGTACGTCACAATCATTGTTAATTGTAAACTTACAAAGATTTGTGCATGTCATAATCATTGTTATTTGTAAACTTACAAAGATTTGTGTACGTCACAATGATTGTTATTTGTAAACTTACAAAGATTTGTGTACGTCACAATGATTG
>NW_013675163.1:7864-21158 GCF_000517525.1 Limulus polyphemus | reverse complement strand
TCATGGACAAATCTTTATTTTATTTTATTAACAATACTTCACTAAAAATTATGATTTTTTGTATGTGAATGACTTGTAATATTAACTGAAAGACTGCCAAATTTTGTGAAGATATACACTATATATTGAAAATTAGAAGTATTAAATCTATAAAGACTAACTGAGTACAAAGAGGTCACGTGGTTGGTCAAATTGACCGAGCCTGTGTGGAGAGAGTTAATTGGAAATCCCCTGCTGAGTTTACCCCCAAATAAGAGAATCAGATGGTCTTTAGCTACCTTAAATTGTGGCACAGTCTTTTCCTCGCAGGCAATAAATGTTTGAGAAGGCTTTCACTTCCAGAAAAGACCAGTCTCATCCTTGTTAAAGACCATTTGTGGAAAGTATTCACCACTTTCTATTATGGCTTTTAGAATGCCAGAGAATTTCTCTGCTGGCTGTTGGTCTGCATGTGCTGCCTCTCCTGAAATTTTTATGATATGCAAATTGCTGGGACATTTAATGAGGTCAAATCAACCATCAGAAGTTTCCTCAGTTGAGCTCTCATTCTCCTCCTGTCTTACAGTTGCATGTAAGCTCAGTGCCTTCTCCATAATGATTCTCCTACCAAGGGGCATATGGCTAGCAGTTTTTCCATTCCCCCTGTCATATTACATCATGTTCTTGGAACTTTAATTACACTTGTAGAACTAAAGTTTCGTCCAGCACTTTTAAAAACATCTGCCATTTTCACTACAGATCTCACCATGGTTTGTATAATTGACAAATCACGTGCAATATTCACCACAAGTTCACTAGCCTCAAACCTTTGTATAATTTGAAGCTCTTGCTCCAGTGTCATATTTTATCTTCTTAGCCACTTTTAGTGCAACACTATCACTTGCTGGACATTTAGAAGCCATAATTAAGACAGAGTGAGCACTTTAATATTGAAAAAATGAAAAAACAGCTAAATCAACACGGAGAATGTGTGGCGCAACTGTGTTTCAGAGAACAAGGAGACATTATCCAATTTCTGCAAAATTATTGTACAGTTATACAAACTGTACATGTACACATTTCAATTATTGTTCAATTGGATAAACTCCCCAGGTATACCCTCTTCTCTAATTTCTTTACCACCCCTCCTAAATGTATGAAATTTAACATAAATTAATCATTACAATATCATCCTTGTTCAGGCAACGCTTAATTTTCATAGCATTCAATCTTGTTTAGTTACAGAGCAATAAAATAGAAAATCACACCCTTCCTACAACCCCCCACCTTTTCCATCATCTTTTCCAGAAACTGGCAATAGTTTTATCATACTTTTAATACTATATTATTTATAATCAATAGATTATGAAGGTTTTAATCTATCAAATGACTTATTGTATTATGTTGCTCTCCCTAAAGATAATTGTCAATTTCACTTCAACTCCAAGCTGATTTCCTATGGGAAAGGAATTGACCAGGTCAGTCAAAGTGACCAACCGTGTAAAGACTATAATAACAGGAAATATATATACTTTTACTGAAAAATACATGTTTGAAATTTATTTATAAGGTTTTAGAGATTGTGCAAATGAAACTTGAGATTTCTGAGATACTGAAAAGTATTTTTAATCTTAACATGAATATCACTTTGCAGTCAGAAGTAGTTAAAAAAATACTCCTGATATTCACAGAAAATCTTTAATGAAAATACTTCATTAAACAATTGGACATTTTGTACACAAAAGACTTTTAATGTTTACTAAAAGTTTGCCAAATTTTGTGAAAATACAAGTAATATATCAAAAGTTATGATATGGAAACTGTAGTTACGAGGTCGGTTGAATCGACCAACCACATGGCAATAGAGTTAATTTATTCTGAAACAACGAACAATGGGACGACAAATAACGAAAACTGGCTGTGTATTGATAATAAAGTGGTTTAATAAAATTTTGAACATAACTTAGAAGTTGTGACATATGAACTTCGACCCATTTGTAACGAGAGGGTAAAATGTGGTTGACAGGATATGTAACATACAACCAGTTAAGACAGTCAACACTTTTTTTTGAAAAACTATCAGAAGGAAATTAGGCATAACATACAGAGAGTTAAGATATACTCAAGATTGTGATGGAGTTCTACTTATTTCATTGTAAATGAAGCTCAAAGTATAGTTACCATTGAATAAAATATAGAAATGATTTGATATACAATATGAAGTCAAATATCAATGCTGTTAACTTTGATATTAAATTCTGGTAATTATATCAAGTTATATTTAGTGAATGATAAATTATAATTTGTTAATCTTTATTAATTAAGGTGGTGCTTCTTTTGGAATTCTGGGGAAAAAAACAAACCAGTATGGAAGAGATCCTATTGTGATCCTTGGTTATGCTATAGAGATGGTTAACACAGTACGAGTTTAACGAGAAGTAAGACAGTGATGGTCAATAAAGCATATGTTACAATAAGCATACTTAGACAATAGTAGTAACAATAGGTGGATCATTTGTTTGTCTGACTGTCAAGAAGTTAAGGTTCTCAATATGAAAATAAGATCCTGTGAAGGCTCTACAAAAGTCTGACCAAGAAATATAGGAAAGTATACTAAATAAAGATGAGATTTAAAAAACAAGAAACTGAATTTCACTAACTTGCTGGTGATGTATGATGGAGCATATGTTTGCTCAAATGGAGAATCTTCTGGCAAGTTGATGAAGATGAGATAAAATGAAATCATGTGTACCACTTCAGCTTATCTAGTAATCACTGTCATACTCCTTTTGAAACTCCTACTATGTTAACCATCTAAATGACCTCATTATGAAACTTGTACTGTGTAGAGGGAGCTCTTTTAATAGTTTTAGTAGTTCCTTCCAAATGTTATATTTATGAAAGTCTTGTTGTTTTTAAGATCAGACATCTTGTATGTTTATTTTTCATTTGTCAGTTGTTGGTTTGTTTGTTTTAAAAGTAACAAAATTAGTTTGTTTGATGGTTTTTTACCAGTTTCAAATTTAAACGTATTTTTATTTAAAGGCATCACTGCACTTATTATAACAATATCCTGTTTATGGTTAAGGACAATACAGGAATTTTAATCTCTATTATTTGAAAAATATTAAACTGAATACTTGAGGGATGTACGCTATATTTTCGCCCACCGGTGTTGGTGTGTAATGAAGCTTAGCTTGAATTTATTACTTGACATCAATACAAACAGTAATTAGATATATACTACAACCTAATGGGGATGTTATTCTTCAAATATTGTTGATAAGTGTATTAATATGTGGATTAGTCAAGTTTCTTGAATCAACTTTTTTGTGTACAAAAAACAACTAAAAATTTACAGAATGATGGTTTTCTTCAATGCTTTGTGGTCGCTTGAGTTGTTGAAAAGTGCTGTACTAGCATTTTCTAGTGGTCTAACCCTTTATTCCACTTGGAAGATGATTCATTTGGTACCTGTGAGGTTTTGGGTTCAAAGCTGATCCAAGGAAATCCAAAAAAATTGTATTACCTTAGAAAAAACTAGCACCAAACTTGTAGTGGTCCTACGACCCTGACATAAGGGCCTTGTTTGAGAGAGTAGGAAGAATGTTGTAGTTTGAGTTGCTAAAGATTAAACTTACAAAGATTTGTGTATGTCACAATTATTGTTATTTGTAAACTTACAAAGATTTGTGTATGTCACAATCATTGTTATTTGTAAACTTACAAAACTTCGTGTACATCACAATCATTGTTATTTGTAAACTTACAAACATTTGTGTACGTCACAATCATTGTTATTTGTAAACTTACAAACATTTGTGTACGTCACAATCATTGTTATTTGTAAACTTACAAAGATTTGTGTATGTCACAATCATTGTTATTTGTAAACTTACAAAGATTTGTGTATTACAGAAATCTTTGTAAGTTTACAAATAACAATCATTGTGACGTACACAAATCATTGTAAGTTTACAAATAACAATGATTGTGACATACACAAATCTTTGTAAGTTTACAAATAACAATCATTGTGACGTACACAAATCATTGTAAGTTTACAAATAACAATGATTGTGACATACACAAATCTTTGTAAGTTTACAAATAACAATGACTGTGACATACACAAATCTTTGTAAGTTTACAATTAACAATGATTGTGACGTACAGAAATCTTTGTAAGTTTACAATTAACAATGATTGTGACATACAGAAATCTTTGTAAGTTTACAATTAACAATGATTGTGACGTACAGAAATCTTTGTAAGTTTACAAATAACAATGATTATGACATACACTCATCTTTGTAAGTTTACAAATAACAATGATTATGACAAAACTTAACAATGAATATGACATACACCCATCTTTGTAAGTTTACAAATAACAATGATTGTGACGTACAGATTTAGAATCATATTTAATTAATACCAGAAGCATACAAACAGCAAATTATTCAGTTATTTTTTATTATACACTTTGGATTAGGTGGCAATGTAAGAAGAAACATTCAAACATACCTGGGTATTATAACAGCTGTCTCCAAAGCCTAACAAAAAACTGCATAGTAAGGCAATGTACACGCTAAAAAAAGGGGAAAAAATAATTTATAAGATGAAAATGTTCTAGATGTTTGTCAAGTATCAATGCATCAAGCTCATGATGAAAAGTTGTATATCATAAATATTGATTTAAGGCTTTATTGTTATTCTCAGTATATATCGAAACAGTAACTTTTTAAAGATAAAAACAAAATGGAGGGAAAATTTTTTTCATACTTTCTTAGAGTAGAAGCTGAATAAGAATTAAAATACAAATATTTATATCCAATGCTAACGAGGCTTTTTGCTCAGTATCAAGGCTCATAAGGCTGACAGGGATATGACAGACACAGTAGTTGTTATGACACTATTTATATTATCAAACAGCATGAACAACAACTGTTATAGTGTGAACTAGATTAAATTTGTGAACTGTAATTTACAATTTTGAATTAGGGTAAGGATTAAATATCAATATTATTTATTTATTTTAACACCAAAACATCTTATTATGTGTGGTTTCCATCCGTGATTTAGAGTTTTCTAATGTTACTGTCATTTTTAGTTATTTGTGGGATCCATGTTTTCATTTATCACAGTTTTCACACGTATTCCTGGTTCCTTGTGTTCCTATGGTAGTCACATAAAGCATCCTCCATCTTTAGGTCCAAGTTTTTTTTGGATGAGAATTCTCTGTTTTCAGATGTATTCTACTTGGTTTCTGATGTTAAACCTCTAATTTTCACATGAATTCTCTACCTATAAATGTTTAAATACAAGAGAAAATATTTTACTACTGAAAGAGGTTTAAAAATTCAGAGTAATATCAACATTTAAAATGTTGGAATCATTGAACATATAATACAAAGAAAATACAACTCAATTTCTATCCAGCAGTAACTAGATTAAACAGGTCTACAATAATAAAATTAACCGTACAGTAATATTACCATGTATAAAAGTTATCACTAGCCAATTTGCCAGTGTATTCAGAAAACATTATTTGATTCCTGTTTTTAAACCATTTAACAAAATGTTAACAATACTTCCTAACACAAAAGATAAAAACATTTTGGATAAAAAAAAGGTATATATATCAAATTATGTATAAATGCAACAAAAATATATTGATTAAACTAAACATAATTTAAAATGTCGTCTTTATGAACATAAACATTATGTACGTAATAAAAAGACGTTAATTTCTCCTCTTGTTGAACACATTGTCGAAACAGGTCATTTAACCCTTTCCACACCGGTCAAAGGCCATGTCATTGGGTTTGTTGACTTACATTCAAAATTTTATTGAACTACTATTTCATGAATTTATGTCATTAAGTTTGGTATCAAACTGTAGATTATAATTCAAATTTTAGTATTGTATATTATTTAATTTCTTAATTTAAAAGTAAATATCAGAAAAATGCAGCTAAACATTGATTTTAGTGTTTCACGTGGTATGTTGAATGCAGGACTGGTTCAAATTAGATGTTCATGATGTCAAAGTACAAATTCTATAGTCTTGTACGAATTAGGAACTCACATTACCGATACTGACAAACTAGAATATAAAGTAAGAACCTCTTATATTTTCTATTTGCTGAGATATCGCTCATGTACTGAATGAAACACAGTTGGCCCCACTCACCTAATTTCAATTTTGGAAACGGTCCCTTATATATATACATAGTTTTATAAATGACCAATTGTGAATAACCAATTCAAAGCTCAGAATGTCCCCTAGTGGCTTTTTCAGCCATTTTGAAGTGTTAGGACACCATCTTGTTCTTTCAAACCAAGACTTCAAGGAAGTAGGTTGTGTCTTTAGTCTGCTTGAAATTTCATATTTCTTTTATTTGATTATGATGTATTTATGGGATTAAGTTATTTATTAACTTAAGGAGCTTTCCTCTAGTGGGATAGTGGCTAACATCCAGGGTTTGATTCCCCATGGTGGACACAGGAGATAGCCCATTGTGGCTTTGTTTTAAAAAACACACAAACAAATGAACTTAAGGGGCTCTTAGTTATAACTGACCCTTTGGCTTACCTATCCTTCTCAGCTCTAACATGCGTATGTGAAATTTTGGTTTCCAAGATTATCAAGGTTTAAGCACTGTTTTTCTTACTAATTTGAGTTATAGTGGACTATTAAGCACACATCTTGAGGATGTAATCAAGAATTACTGATGAACTAACTATTGCTAAGTAAACATGCTTAAACTTGAAAAACATTATGGGTAGGAAATGGCTCAATAGTACGTGCTTAAACTTGAAAAACATTATGGGTAGGAAATGGCTCAATAGAACATGCTTAAACTTGAAAAACATTATGGGTAGGAAAGGACTTAATAGAACATGCTTAAATTTGAAATTGTGGGTAAGGAAGGATTTCATGGAACATGTTAAAAATGGAAATTATTGGTAGGAAAAAGTTGATGAAACATGCTTAAGCTTGAAATTATGTGTAGGGAAGGACTTCGTGAAACATGCTTAAACTTGATGGAATATGTTTAAACTTGAAATTATGGATAAGGAAGGACTTTATGGAACATGCTTAAACTTGAAATTATGGGTAGGGAAGGACTTCGTGAAACATGCTTAAACTTGAAATTATGGGCAGGAATGGACTTTATGGAACATGCTTAAACTTGAAATTATAGGTATAGAAGGACTTGATGGAACATGCTTAAACTTTGAAATTATGTACAGGAAAAAACTTGATGGAACGTGTTTAATTTTGAAATTATGGGTAGGGATGGACTTGATGAAGCATGCATAAACTTGAAATTATGAGTAGAGAAGGATTTTATGAGCTAAAATAATGTAAAGGTGTTCATAAGAAACCAATTTACAAAGCACACTTACCTCTGAAACACATTTTTTTTTACCAACAAAAGTTTCTCTTCTCTGCCCATCTAAGCATTGGTATGAATCTTACCTCACTCGCTCCAGCCTTTATACCCAACTATATTGGACATAGCAAGTTAAATCTTGTGATTCTCTCCACCTATGTCAATGTGCCCCATATTACCAGTATAGGGTATATAAGCTCCCCATTATTACTTCTTATCCCCTTTCTCAATGGCAGCACGTTATGATGATGGTTTTCGTGATTCTTGTTACATGTTCTATAACTTTAATTATACCTATGCTTTGAACATTTTTTTTTATTTGTCTTCTTAAGCTTTGATTTTATTGTCTGTTTTCTTTCATCCCCCCCCCAAATTCTGAGACTGAAATGTTTCCGATATGAATTCTCTGGAGTCAAGCATTGCCTGGGCATTGAGGGGAGGCCCCCTTTCCACGGAGGATATCCAGTCTCTCATATGTAGAGAGGTGGAGTATTACATGAGGTCTGATGTTTCTTCCCCTGTTGGCTAAGAGACTGAGCTTGCGGGGAATCAGGGGTGGACATATGTGTGAATGCTCAGAGACTTGCTTATCAGTTGAGAGAGGTGCTGCCATGCCTTGTCCTCCCCATTTGTCGAATCAACATGCCTTAGCTTTCCATTGCTTGGAGGACCCATATTTAGATTCTCTTCTTCCTATTTGGTGTTCTAAGCCTGATGCTACTATTGGTCTTAACCAAACTCAGTTTTCCCAGATTCGACTGTCCCTTACAATAGTTTTGCATTTTTTATCTTCTTTACAACTGTTGTCTGAGTTCTTTCACAGGTCTACTGCTCAATTTTCAGAGGATCTTATTCATTTATTGACTTCTACTTTAGTAAGGTTATCAGCTTCTGGTCTCTTTTTGGTTTCTTGGATGGTTTGTTGGTGGGATGTTTTGGAGAGAGATGCCTTGCTTGAGCATGTTCAACTTCCTTCTTCAGCCCTTAGAGATCTCGGAGAGGCTCCTTTTCTCAGACATTTGATTTTTGCAGGTATTTCAGATTCCATGGAATCTTTGGTGGATGTGGCCCATCTCGACTCTTCTCTTTTGACACTGGCTTCTCGCTTTTCTTTCCCAGTCTTCTACCAGATGGGTTGCTACCTTTCCAATTCAAGTTTCCAGACCTCATGCTTCAGCTTCTTCTTCTGTTGAATCACAAGAGAGATTCTGCCCCCAAAAGTAAGCATCCTCCTCTCACATGAAGTGCTGACAATGGCACCAGTGACTACCCTATGGGGTCCAGTCCTGTGGTGTTCGACTTAGATGGTTCAGGTTTGTATGGAAGACCTTTGTCACCAATCAGTAGGATATCCATGCTCTAACGAGTGGGTTGGCCCTTCATTTCACATCTCCTCCTCCGTTGTCTACCATATCAGTTGCTTTTCCCCTCCCCAAGGACTGTCTTACATCCAATTGTCAGGCACAAGCCATACAAGTTTTTCTGCTCAAAGAGTGTGTCAACTACTCTCTCAAGGGTTTTTATTTCTGGTTGTTTTTTTTGTAGTACCAAAGAAGACGGGCATTTGGTGACCTGTCATTAACCTTTCTCATCTAAATCATTTCCTCCAGCCTCCTCGGATTACAATGGAGTTGTTTCTGTCTTTCTGGTGGCACTTTGCACCAAGTCTATGGATGATGAAGTTCAATGTCAATGATGCCTACCTTTATTTTCTGCTTGCAGAGTCTTCACATTGGTATCTTCGTTTTGCCCATGAGAGACAGGTTTTTTTCAGTTTCACTCTCTATCATTCAGCCTTGCATCTGCCCCAGACATCTTTTGCCAGATAGCCAATCTTTTTCACGTAATCTTCACTCAGTGGGAATTCACAGTCACCATTATATGGACAACTGGCTTCTTCTCACTCCTTTCTGTCAAAGCAAGAGCTGGGTTTCTTATCAAAATGGAAAAGTGTGTTCTTATCCCCACACAATATCTTATCCATTTAGGGGTATTTTTCAATTCAAGTTTCAGTCAACCCCAGCCTTCTTCTCTATGCCTTCAGGCTATTGTACAAGCCATCTTCTAATATAGTTTGTCTTCTTCTCCATTAGCATATGCAGTTCTGTCACTTTTGGGGATGTGGGCATCCTTGGAATCACTGATTCCTTTGCGCATGTGTTTCCTTCAGTGGTCATTACGGAACATTTGCACAAATGCACCGATTGTCCAATGACCCTATTGGCTTCCAGCCTTCTCAATCCTGGCTGGTGGTTGAACAGGGACAACCCGACAGTGGGTGTTCCTCTCCCACCCCAATGTCCAGAGATACATCTATTCACAGATGCTTCAATCCAGCAGTGGGAAGCTTGTGTAACATATATGGAATTTAAGGGCCTCTGGACAGAAGATGAATCTTCTCTCCACATCAATCTTTTAGAGCTTCTAGCAGTTCAGCGAGCTATGTTTCAGCTGTTGAGTTGTTGTGAGGGAATTAGTAATACTTCACTTGGACAATTCCACTGTGGTCTCCTACATTTCCAAGCAAGGAGCAACTCCCTCCAAGTCTCTTTGTTTTCAGACTTTTGGTAGGCCCACAATCATCAGATTGTTCTCCTTGCTTGCCATCTTTCCATTGTTATGAATTTAATAACTAATCAGTTATCTCATCCAAAAAGAGTTCTTCCCACAGACTGAGATGAGAGCAGATCCAATGAAGAACTTGTGGATGAAGCATCCATTGTGCTTCACATCGATGCATTCACCACTTTACAGTAATGCACAACTCCCATCCTTCTTGTGTCCTGTCCCTCACACTCTGATTTTAGGGCATAGAAGCTCTCAGCCAGGATTGGACAGGCCTTCATTTTTATGTGTTCCCTTCAATTTGTCTGTTATCTAAGGTTCTTGCACTGATTCACTCCTTGTTCTTCTGGTAGTACCATATTGGCCTGATCAGCCATGGTTTCCACTCCTTCAGTAACTTCAAGAGTGCCAACCTATTCTGCCTCCTCACTGGCCATCTCTTTTATGTCAGCCTTGATCAGACATTCTTCATCCAGCGATCACCATTCTTCAACTTCAATCCTGGCTTTTATGCAGTCCATTGCACAGTGTCAAGGATGTACCTCTCACGTGGCATCTTTATTAATGTGGTCCAGTTGGCATTCTTCATTGGACGTTTATCAAGAGAAATAGTTTACTTATTCTAAGTGGTCTCTCTGACATGGTTATTCAACAAATGTTTGACACCTTCATCTGTTTCTCTGTATAAGGTAGCTTTGTCTGCTACTTTTCGTTTTTCTGGAAGACATAAAGTTTTTGAGTCATGTTTTTGTAACTGCTTCTAAAATATTTTTGGGTTATCCATCCTCAACGTTCTTTCCAGGTCCCTAATTGGGATATCTCAGTGGCTCTCCATGCCTTATCTTATCCACGCTTTGAACTTTTGGCATCATGTTCCTTTTGATTAAGACTTATTTTTTTCCTATTGTTGACTAGCAGATTTCGACATTCAGATGTGTTTGCAATTTATATTCACAGGACTCTTTACCATTCCACTTATGTTCTGTAGTATCCCAATTGGTCCTCTCTTCCCAAAACCTCAGCGGCTAGAGAAGGGGATAAGGCTTTCTCTCCTATTAATCTTCCTTCCATTTCCCATTTTTATGAACATTCAGATCTGAATCATATTTTATACCCAATTTAGGCTCTTAGATGATATGTTGCCCACACTAAAGGGTTTCTGGGTTCACATCCCCATTTGCTTATCCATTGGGATGCTAAGGTGTCACATAACTTATCCCCTGTAACTTTGACCAGTTGGGTTCATCTGTTGGTGCATATTGCTTACTCTGGGCTTTCATTGGAGGAATGGAGACTTCTTTGGGTCTCGTCTCATCAAGTTTGCCATATTTAGATGTCCCTGGCAGCCCTGTTGTGTTGCCTGCTAAAGGAGATGGCACATGATGATATGTGGACCACGTCTTCATTTATATCTCTTTATTTAAAAGATTTGGCGGTTGCCTCCTCGGAAGGTTTTAGGCTACCTCCATGGCTATTCTCTATGCCCCAGCTCATTTGTAAAAGAGGTGACTTCATTTCTTTTGTGCTTATTTCTAGTTTTTTTCATGGTCTCTCTCATTCGTTTCATTTAGATCCCACCCTGTGGCGGGTGTTGCATGGTCAGGTATGCTTATTTGCAAATCCATACTAGCTACTAGTTGAACAATCTCCAAGTTTTCTGTTAGCAATGAGCTGTGTTGCAATGGGGTGTTCCATAAGACCACCTTGTGTGCTTTCCAGGTGGTACACAATTATAACACAAAGACATACACTACTGGACTGGTACTCATGGACTATCATGAGTAAAGCCTGAGGGGATTTTGCCCATCCCTGCTGACCCCTAGATTATACTATCTCTGAAGTATCGTTCCTTGAGACTTCCCAATTTGAGTATTCCCCTTTTCTCCTAGTGGAGGATGTGAGTTCTTACCGCTCCTGGTTTCCAGTTGCTGGAGTGGTGAACAGAGGTTTATTCTTCCTGAGTGATGCTTGTACTCATTATTCCACTCAAAGAGAAGAGGGTGAAGCTGGGTGCCCTCCTACCAATAACCCTGGATGGTATTCCCAGATGTATAGAAGGAGCAGTACCATTTTACACAGGAGACTCCTCGAAATTCTAGTTCAGAGATGACTCTTTGCTATCTGTTTGAGTTGTGTGTGGCCTTTCTTTTTGGTCATTCTCTTTATTTCAATCATCAGGGAAGAGGGTCCTCAACTCCTCGTAATTTTGCACGTGGAGTGTCACTTTCTGTGCCATTGGTTGAACTTAGTTTGTTCCACTTTCTCCTCACAAATCCAGCAGCAAAAGGTGTAATCCTGTCTTTCAGGTTGAGTGAACTGTGACAGGTCCCATAATTCCAAGTTTGATTTCTTGCATTTTGTGCTTCTTCAGGTTGGGCGAAGGTTTGTCCACTTTTGTACTTGCCTTCTCTCCATTATTCTGGTGGCTCAACATGCAACATCTGTAACTTTCAGGTTGGGTTCCAATAATACCACATTACTAAACAAGACCAACAGTAAAGCGGTCCTCGTGCCCTAGCCACAACACCTTGGATCTCAATTTGGGTACACAGCCCTATAATTTCAGTGATGGAACCTCTCCTGCCTGATTGGGGCTTGGATGAATTCACGTTCTTCTATAGATGATAGGATTTTGCCTCTGTGGCTGGTCAGGTCAGCCTTAACCACACTGGGGTGTTGTTGTTATTATGTATCATTTTTACACACTTCTTTTCTATGCAGACAATTTCTTTGTGGACCTTGCCCTCACTGGCTCCTCCACCTTGTCAATGTGGAATTCTAGTTAAAGTATGGAGGAGTGTTTCAGAAGTTAACATTTATTTTCAATGATACTAATCTTCTCTGACACTCTCTTGCCTTTTCTCCACACAAAATGGCTGTTTTCGGGTCTGTGAAAAGTGAATGAGAAGTAATAATGTGAAAGCTTATACATGGATCTGGTATAGGAGGGGCATTGATGTAGATGGAGAGAATCACAAGACTTAACTAGCTATAGTGGGGTATAAAGGCTGTAGCAAGTGGGGTAAGATTCATACCAATGATTAGATCAGAAGAGAATTATTCTGTATTATTCTTGATGTATTCTGTTCCTTAGTTTCATGTTTTTTAATGGTATATTTAACCCTGATAGTTACTCTGTATTATTCTTGATGTATTCTGTTCCTTAGTTTCATGTTTTTTAATGGTATATTTTAACCCTGATAGTTATTTTGTATAACTGTAGATGTATTCGATCCTTGGTTCCAAGTATTCTGATGATAGTGCTCCAGCTTTTGCCCTCTTCAAGTTTGTACAGGTAATTACAATCATCTCAAAGAATTGAAAATAATTATAATTTTCATTCTTGG
>NW_013675163.1:0-6984 GCF_000517525.1 Limulus polyphemus | reverse complement strand
CTCTGTATTATTCTTGATGTATTCTGTTCCTTTTTTGTATAACTGTAGATGTATTCGATCCTTGGTTCCAAGTATTCTGATGATAGTGCTCCAGCTTTTGCCCTCTTCAAGTTTGTACAGGTAATTACAATTGTCTTAAGGTTTCCAAAATAATTATAATTTTCATTCTTGGAAAGTTTCATGATTCCTTCGAGTTTGTACAGGTAATTACAATCATCTCAAAGAATTGAAAATAATTATAATTTTCATTCTTGGAAAGTTTCATGGTTACTCCAAAGAGTTTAATACTAATGAAGTTACAAATATATTTAATGAAATCTTGTTGTATTCATGTGATCCTGATTAGCTTACCTTTTGTATTTTTAACATAGTAAGAGATTATTAAGCAGCATACAATAATATTATCCTCCCCCACAAGTAAGAAATTTAAAATTTTCCACAAAAGCTAAAAATATCTATTATTTTCACTAAAAAGCTGATTTTTGGCACATGTTTCTTAGTAGAGTTTTGGTTGTAATGATATGATCCTGCCTCTTTCTAGGCTGGGACAGTGTATTGACTTCTGTACTGAGGCCTTCATTCAGACCTGAGTGGGGCAATGTCGTAGCTTCTATACTGAGGCCTTCATTCAAGCCTGAGTCAGACAATGTTTTGACTTTTATACTGAGTCCTTCATTCAGGCCTGAGTGGGACAATGTTTTGACTTCTTTACTGAAGCCTTCATTCAGGCCTGAGTGGGACAATGTTTTAGCTTCTATACTGAGGCCTTCATTCAGGCCTGAGTCAGACAATGTCTTAGCTTCTATACTGAGGCCTTCATTCAGGCCTGAGTCAGACAATGTCTTAGCTTCTATACTGAGGCCTTCATTCAGACCTGAGTCAGACAATGTCTTAGCTTCTATACTGAGGCCTTCATTCAGGCCTGAGTCAGACAATGTCTTAGCTTCTATACTGAGGCCTTCATTCAGGCCTGAGTGGGACAATGTTTTGACTTCTTTACTGAAGCCTTCATTCAGGCCTGAGTGGGACAATGTTTTAGCTTCTATACTGAGGCCTTCATTCAGGCCTGAGTCAGACAATGTCTTAGCTTCTATACTGAGGCCTTCATTCAGGCCTGAGTCAGACAATGTCTTAGCTTCTATACTGAGGCCTTCATTCAGGCCTGAGTGGGACAATGTTTTGACTTCTATACTGAGACCTTCATTCAGGCCTGAGTCAGATCTCAGTGTAGAAGCCAAAGCATCATCCCACTTAGGCCTGAATGAAGGTCTCAGTATAGAAGCCAAAGCATCATCCCACTTAGGCCTGAATGAAAGCCTCAGTATAGAAGCTAAGACATTGTCTGACTCAGGCCTGAATGAAGGCCTCAGTATAGAAGCTAAGACATTGTCCCACTCAGGCCTGAATGAAGGCTTCAGTAAAGAAGTCAAAACATTGTCCCACTCAGGCCTGAATGAAGGTCTCAGTATAGAAGCCAAAGCATCATCCCACTTAGGCCTGAATGAAAGCCTCAGTATAGAAGCTAAAACATTGTCATCTTTCAGGCCCCAGCATAGAAGTAGAAAGGGGCAATCCATTAAATACAAATCTCTACTATATCTAAGCTGCTTAAAATACCTTTGATATTTTACTTGTTTTAATTAAAGATTGTGATTTAGTATTCTGAAATATTAAGTAAGTGTAAAGAATGTTTTATTTAAAAGTTTGTTAATTCAATAAGAATAAAATAAAGTTTAATTAATAGACAAAAATGTTACAATTATAGCAACAAGTATTTCTTTAATTGAACATTTTAGAAATTACAAATTTTATCACCAATCAGCTATAATGGGAAAAATTAAATGCATAATATTAAATACAGATATAGTACTTAAACATCAAATAAATATATATTATGTTAAATAATTTACAATATTTTGATGTATAATTATTTAGTTATAATTAAGTAGAATGAAAAATTATGAATTAATATAAAGATAACTGGTAAGGAATATAGGCTACTATTTACGATAGGTAGCTCACTTGTAACTGACAAACATAAATTTCTTTGATTAGAAGTTCATTTTTTGACAGTTTGGAGGTAAGATTTTGAAACAGTTTATTGAGATTTGGTGGTTACTGATTTTGTTGTACATGTATATCAGAGTCTGGAGGTGTTAAGTACTTTTTACCATTCCTTGTGGTTAGTCCCGTATGTTCAAAGGTTTGTTTAATCATTTTACCAATGTGGGTGACTTCACAGCGTATTTATAAACAACACATGATAACATAGGGGTAGGCATAAGGTTTTTGGTTCTAAACATATTGTAGTTTAATCAGTGTATAATGTGTTTTGATTTTTTTAGGGGGGGGGACCTAATAAAAAGGGCTCTAATTCCATAAGAAAGAAGTGACCAGTGTTAGCAGATATTTAGAAGTATTATGTGGTTTCATGACAGGATCTGTTCTATTTAACAGTCACATGTTATAGTTTGAAGAAAACATTGGGAATGACCATTTTCTCTTGGGATGATTTATAAAGAGGATATCTCTGAATGGATAGATAACAAATGTTAAGAAGGTTTCGTACAATGTTATGTTTATAAGATTTTTAAATTGCAAGAATGTAAGTCTGTGTTTTCTTTTGATAGACAGAGGTTGTAAGTTATTTATTTAGTCTGCCGAGGTCAGTATCTAGAAAGAATAATTTTTCTTTAATTTCACAGGTAGATTTCAAAATGTTGAAAGTTTAAATAATGTATAAATTTTTCAACATGTTCATTATACTAAAAAAGCATCATTGATGTACTTTTTGTACAATATTGGTGTGTACTCCACGAGACATGTTTGTTGCTGTAGTGTAGTGTTTTTGATTGTTATTAAACTTTGATACCTGCCTAAAAATTTGTGGGAGAAAATGGTACAGTAGAACCTTGGTCAAAGGGCACCTCGTAACAACGGGCACTGCACCATTAAGGGCAGACCTTTTCAGTCTTTCTTTTTCTATTATTTGTAACCAAAATAAATCTTGCAATAACGGGCACCCTGTTATTCATGATTATCTTCTCTATACAAGCACTCAATAAAGCAGGTAGTTATCCCTTTTGCTGTGGACAGGTTAAAGTGTGTATGTCATGACCTTTTATATAATTATTTTCAACATTTTATTGAATAACTTCACTATTACTCATAACACTGTAAGTACTCAAGATCGTTGTTTTTGAAGTATTTTTTATTTATTCTTCTATGTTTTAATAAAAATAACTAAAATTCAAGTATTTGTGAATAAAGAGTATTTATTGGTTGATGAAATGGAAATAGGATTTTATAACTATGTGCAAAAGTGTTTCTGCTTCTCTGGAATCAAAGTGGATGAAGAAATTCCAACGGTTCCTGGAGATGACGAGGAAGACAACATTCCACTGAGTGAGCTGATGACGTGTCTGTCAGAGAAAACCGGACATTAAGAAGTTTTTACTGCTGCACAGTTCGCAGTCTGGAACAAAGATGCTCTAGCCACGGAAGAACTTGAAAAAATTGGGAGCAGCAATTTGCAGGTGAAATTGCAGGAAAGCTTTCTCAAAGTGATGACACTGCTTTGGATGATGAGGAGCCAACCCCTTTGACTGAGCCAGAACCCCCATCTACCAATATAAAGTCTTTTGATCTAAAACAATTTGCACTTTAGCGAGGTTTGTCAGACATTCTAGACACTGTAATGACTCTCGAAAGTCAATAGCAACACCAGCAGTGTAAATGTGACAATCATCTATTAAAGACTTTTTTGCAAAGTAAACACATAACCAATGAATAAGAGTATAAGTTTGTTATACACATATTTGTGCTAATGACCTAATGCGTGTCATGTACAAATGCATGGTAACTTTTTACATGAACCTGTATTTTCATACTTATGGAACATAAATAAATTAAAAATAAAACACATTTTTATGTTCCGTTTATTTAATGTTTTTACAGTATACACAAAAACACTGCTTACATACATCTAACAAAAATGGCTTTAAATGCATACACCAAACAAAATAGGGGGTCTTAAAATTCAGAAATTTAGTCCAGTCAATACGGATTCCAGCTTTGTGTGGCTCATTTTTAATATTAAGGACACCTTACTATAGAGGATGTTTGGATACAATTGGAAGGGTGCCCTTAATGTCAAGGTTCTACTGTATGTTGTTTTTCTGAATTCTTATATTCTTAGATGTTTAACTGGTAGATATTTTTCATATTTTTGTGTTTGATGATAAGTGAAATATGTATATTTATTTATAATTTTTGAGTAAAATAAGCATAATTAGTGTCTCACTAAACTTTTCGTGTTTTTGTATATACATAAAAATTATAACAAGACCGTTGTATGTTATTAAATATAAAATATTTTCAGTCAATAGCTGCAGCAGCAACGTTCTTTTATTCCAACGTGATAAACCTCCAATATCAGCTGCTAATCCTTGTTGTGTTGGGAACAGTGGGAACCCTGGCATTCTGTAGAGTTGAGTGGGATACTTTTAACGCTTCTCGTTTTAGAGTACAAACTGAGGATGATGGAGAAGAAAAAAGCTAGTGAAAGCTGAGCTTAAACTGAAGTAACCTTTTTCTTCTGCAAATATATATGTATTGAAAATCTTATTTTGTATGTGAACAGATAATAAACTAAGATAAACATTGTACTGCCTGTGTTTTATTCTACACTATCAGATGCTCAGAATAATACACTGACAGATGATAAAATTTCCTTTCACAAAGCCCAGCACATTATAGTAATCATTTTTCCATATTCATGTTCTTTGTATTGTTTCAATAGCTATAATGCACTTAGTGTCTTTATTTATTTAACTTATCACTAAGCACTGTAGTGCTCAGTATGTAGGGAGTTGCTAAAAAATGGCTGCCACATTCAAGCTATTACTCTGTGATGCTTACAAATAACTGCTAAAGTTGATTTATAGCTTTATTTGAGCACCTAATTGCCATTATCGAGTGTTTCACAGCTTGTAAGACTCCCAATATTATTGAAAGAGTTGGTAAAGTGGAGAACTGGGAACTAGCTAAAGAGACAGTGTTCATCTTTCTTTTATCTTTTCACACACTAATCAAAAAATGAGTGAAGTTTTTGCAATGACTTTAATATGACAGAAAAGTATCTTAAGATTAATTTGGAACTGGCTATCAATAAGCACAGTAGTGCTTAGTATAAGCTCAGAAAATATCATAATTCTAGTGTAAATGATGTTATCATTATCCATTGAAGTTAGCTTTCTTGCAAAAATCTGGTATTCCTTTAAAAAGCTTAAATACGTGGTGAAATAGGAATTACCAGCCAATAATAGATGAGCATTAGATGACTGTAATATGTATAATACTCAGTGCTTTGTACACTGTACAATCGGTGTCTTTAGGGAGCCAACCACTATGTTATGTATGGAGTGAAGAAGTAAAAAAAAATCAATACACATAGTATTAGATTTTATTTCATACATGCATAGAATACACAGATTTTCAATCAGAGGGGGAAAAAAACGTAACAAAACAAGTAACAAAAGACATTTTGTAAATGTAAAATGATGTAGGGATGGCAGTGCCAAAAAGAATACAAACATGAATATAAGGATGATACAGCTATAAATGTTTCATATGTTCTTTCTTTACTGTAGGTTCCTCAAAATTAAGTCCCAAGAAGTCAAGATTATGACCAGTGATGTAATAATCTATTGTAGCCAGTTGTATGATATTAATATCAATATCTGAGGTCATTCTACAAGTGCAATGAAGAAACTGACAAAACTGATATGATATTAACCACATATATTACTATTGAATTATAAAAAAAAACAACTGTTTACTTATCAACCTACTTTAATGAAATCGTTTTAAAAACAGGGGAAGCAAAAAATTGCAAAAATTAAGTATGATGGAAGGATGGCAATGCCAAAAAGTAGAGAAACAAGGTAGGGATGAATACACAAGACCACACAAAAATCGCTACATAAGAAGCCAAATCTTTCCAAGAATAACTTTTATCTACAACTAAATGTTGAATTCCTGTCAGTTGCACGAATTCAGGTTTGAATAAAAGCATTTAAACTAAATAGTGCTATACGGTCTTACAGTGGCTAGAGGCCCAGCATGGCCAGGTGGTTAGGGTGCCCGACTTGCAATCTGAGGGTCCCTGGTTCGAATTCCCATTCCACCAAATATGCTCGCCTTTTCAGCCGTGGGGGTGTTGTAATGTACGGTCAGTCCCACTACTCGTTGGTAAAAGAGTAGCCCAAGAGTTGGTGGTGGGTGGTGATGACTAGCTGCCTTCCCTCTAGTCTTACACTGCTAAATTAGGGACGGCTAGTGCAGATAGCCCTCGTGTAGCTTTGCGCAAAATTCAAAACAAACAGACAGTGGCTAATAAGTATAATATTGAGTCAATACTTACTGGTTATTCATGTTGGGATTTTTATATGGTTTTGTGTATTCATCCCTACCTTGTTTCTATACTTTTGTCATTGCCATCCCTACAGCATACTTAATTTTTGCAATTTTTTTTTATTCGTTGTTAGTATTTCCGTGAACTTGAACAAAACTTTTGGTTCAGATGATTTTTGGATGGAAATTTGAACGAATTGCTACAAATATTCTATAAACAAAAATGTGAGTTTTTTTCACAATTCTTCTTTCATGTGCACCCCTTCCTCTCCAGTGGCTGAGAAATAAGTTTGAGGGTTTATAACACTACATTTTGTGATTCTGTTCCCACAGTTCAGATAACCCATTGTGTAGCATAACACTTAACAAGAAACTACTGCTAGCCTACCTTAATTTCTGTATCTACTTCTTACGTTGCCATTAGCGTACCCAAACTTCTATGCTAGTATTTTGTTTCTTTTACTATTACTTGATTTATTTTGAATCAGTCTCTACTGGTACTTCTTGTTTAGCAGCTAATTTCCTTAACCTGCTACTTCTTCTATAGCAGCTAATTTCCTTAACCTGCTA
>NW_013675162.1:24203-25648 GCF_000517525.1 Limulus polyphemus | reverse complement strand
TTATATATATATATATATAATGTTATTTATGTATACAAAACATATATATTCTGAAATATGTTTTGTACTACCTATATCTCAAAATTTCTTTATTCAAAGTTAAGAATATCATCTCACAGCCCGTTGGAATGGAAATTTAAGTAAGAGTCACTAGTTTAAAGTAAATACTTTTTTACTGTTGTAAACATTTTAGGTAGTTCAGTGTCATTAAGTATGTAATTTATTTGAATGTCATTAAGTGTGTAACTTATTTGAATGTCATTAAGTGTGTAACTTATTTGAATGTCATTAAGTGTGTAATTTATTTGAATGTCATTAAGTGTGTAATTTATTTATCAAAAGTTCATCATTTCTTTTGTTTGACTAGGATTACTGTTAGACATGTTCAATGTTTTCTATGACTTGGATTTGTTGTCGGATGAGGCCTACAACAGATGGGAACAAAGTACTGACCCAACAGAGCAGGAAGGAAAAGGAGTCGCACTAAAATCTGTGGTGTCGTTTTTCACCTGGCTTAAGGAAGCAGAAGAAGAATCTGCCGATTCAAACTGACCTGTCCTCAAGATATAGTACAATAATTTGTTTTCAGTGGAGGGAAACAGGGGATAAGTTGATGTGTATAAGTTAAGAATTTAATATATCATAAAAGGAAATAAATAGTAATAATAATGCTCATTATATTCAGTATCTCTGCTTGGAATTATCCTGATTGAAATCAGGAGTTTCGACTCAAATTTTGTAAAATTCCAATATGTTTGTGTGTTTTATATTAATATTTTTCATGAATTGAAGATCACATTTGGTAATATGTGTATGTTTATGACAGTTTCTACCAAATGCCTTTTTATTTTGGCAATCAACTTGATTTTATCAAATCTTGTGTAGTTAAATTTGAGAATACAATAATTCTTATTATTGAATGAATAAATTCAACTGTATTTCAAGGAATGCTAGCTTTGATTAAATATATATATATATATTAGGACAATATTTATATTATACTGATATGTACCTTTTGGAATAAAAATATTAGTTGTGGGTTATTTAACTTAGAAATGTATACATACACAGATTAATGTGTGCTACATAGCAGGGGTGAAGCTGAGAAATAACACTGCTTGTAAACTTTTCACATAAAGAACCATTGGGAATCTTTTTTTTTTATGAAGGGAATATTTGGTGTATAGTCATGAAAATACGGTAGAATATATATATATATAAATGTATATTCACTTTTCTTTTTCACACATTATAAAAACTGATTGGAAACTTCGTACTATGTATTTGTGATGGTTGTCAGTTTGCGCAGATGTTTATACGAGTTGTTATGGTTACTAAAAATAAATGTATTTTGTTTGGTTGGACTGTTCTTAAACACTGAAAATGGCTTTGGATTGATGTAGAAGTTAACCATTCATATATATATATATATATATATATATATA
>NW_013675162.1:22032-23424 GCF_000517525.1 Limulus polyphemus | reverse complement strand
CACTGCTAAATTAGGGACGGCTAGCGCAGATAGCCCTCGTGTAGCTTTGCGCGGAATTCAAAAAACAAACATAAAATGTGGTAGTAGGCGTTGCCTCACATGTCTTTCTCTTTTCATCCAATTACTTATAACTATTCCTTTTGAAATTATAAAATGTAGTTTATTTAATAACATGTGATATATGTCATATACAATATGTGAGACAAACTTTTAATCCTCTACATATTCGCACGAATCCGTATAGATCTCAAAGTAAAAATAACGTGGTAAATACGGTGGAATTAGAACATTTCAGAATACATCCTTTTATTTCAATAGTAATTACAAGTTTATAAATCGTTAATACAGATATAAATAGATTATAAAAGAATTTTTTTAAATATAAAACATTATATCCTTATGGTTTGAATCAAGATTATAATGGTACTACTGCTATAAGTAATAGTAATTGTATTGGAAATTTATTTTGTTTAGATAGTATTAGCAAGAAATGTAGAAAAGGTAAAAATAAAATGGGTTAATTTTATCGATTTCTGTACAGATTTGATAAGTTATATATTTATACTAAAATTCGTAGTTATTTCTATATATGAACTAAACACTCCAAAGTTAAAAGTATTTGCAAAAACGGTAATGAAAATGTCATTTGACCAGGTGAACTTGCAATCTGCGGGTTCGAATCCCCGCCCCACCAAACATGCTTGCCCTTTCAGCCGTGGGGGCGTTATAATGTGACGGTCAATCCCACTATTCGTTGGTAAAAGAGTAGCCCAAGAGTTGGCGGTGGGGTGATGACTAGCTATCTTCCCTCTAGTCTTACACTGCTAAATTAGGGATGGCTAGCGCAGATAGCCCTCGTGTAGCTTTGCGCGAAATTAAAAAAACCCAACCAACACGCATTTAATTTTCAAAATAACCATGCTAAACATTTCCGAAATTATAAAATTTAGGCTTAAGATGAATAATGTAAATGATGTAATTAAAGAATTTCTAATAAAAAAAAACATCATATATAGCAATTAATTTTAAACATAAAATTGTTAATGATTTACAATTTTCTAAAATTTTACATGATTCTGTAAAACAAAATATTTTTCCTTTACAATATTTAAAACCAATTATCAGTTTTAAATATAAAACTCCAATAGGACCTTTTGTATATAACTATAAATACTTTTAAAATAATTTAGATATTAATAATGTGAAGAATTTACCATGTGAATGCGACTCAAATTCTTTAACATATTGTTACGTATCTGCTTGTTTGATAATTTCCGGTAAAAAATTCTTTCCGAGAAACTTCAGCGATACAAGTCCCTTCTTAATTAAAACTAGTTTATTCTTTCTCGATACAAAGTTTGTAATACACTTATCAACTTTTATAACACACGC
>NW_013675162.1:19857-21863 GCF_000517525.1 Limulus polyphemus | reverse complement strand
ATATCTTCAATCTATGTCTGCATATCTATCTATTGCTGGCTAATGCTAAAAAAGAGGGCGCCTAGCAAACACTGGGACATTCGCGAGGTTCCCCGATAAGTCACGATCCTTCTAGAAACTCCAGCGCGCATGCTCCCAGTGTCGCGTGATTTCCGTTGTCATAACAATATTGTTTTTATAAGCATATCATTACTAGAAATTTGGATATAAGACAAATTTTTTAAGGAAAATCACAGAAAAAGGTGATAAGTACACAATAGCTACAAAATGCAAGAAAGTAGATATTCTAAATTTGATAAAGGAAAATGTAGATGATTATATTTTAAAAGTTAATTATTCTAGACATTATCCTCCAACTTGGTCTTTAGAATGGGAATATTATGTTATTAATATAATTAAAGAAAAATTAGCTTTTGTTAATTTAACTAAATATCCAATAGATTTAACATTTTCTAAATATAAAGCTAGAATCTGTAAAATACAAGAGAAATATATTATTGTACCTGTCGATAAGACCAACTGTGATTTTGGTTTTGTCTGTAAACGTGTTTATGCCCAAATTATAACTAATAAGATAGATACTACACAAACTTTAATTTTTTATAGCTTTCAACAAGTTGTTAATAATATCTTCTTTCGACTTATTTAGCAATTTAAATGTTGAAACAAATCCATATACAGAATTATATTTATATATATGCGATAATGAAATTACATAAATCTCCCATTAAATTTCATTTTATTTCTGGTTCAGTAAATACTATATTGAAACAACCTGCAGTTATTTGTTAAAATACAAATAATAAACAAGATTTCTGAATAATTAAAAATAATGAACCTGTCTTTAAAACTTTAAAAAATTTAAATAAAACATTATTAGTAGATACAATTCAAACGTATGATTTGACTACATCTATCTATACCACTTAATGATTTGGTAATAGTGATAAATTCTTTAACACCAGAAGAAATATAAAAACAAATTACTGCTAATAAGATTAAAATGATTTTTAGTTTCAGGGTATACAATAATTATATTTATTTGGATTAATAAACAAATAATAGATATACCGATGGGTGTTAATTATTCGAGCTGTGTTGCCAATTAATATCTTCAGTATTACGAAAATAAATTCATAAGTAATTTTTCAAATCCAGAATTATTGTTACGACAGCTGAAGTCACGTGGCACTGGTAGCGAACATGAAGTTTCTCCAATTATCGGAGAAGACCGAGTTTGTTCGAGACGCCCTCTTCTTTAGTATATAAGCCTGGCAGACAAAGCCACCGGAAATATAAAGTGTGTTTTGTACTCGTAGAGAGGAAAGTTATCGAGATTGTGAATCGCTGTGTTTTATAGCGTGTATTATTATAAAAGTTGTTAAGTTTAAAGTGACGAGAAACGAACTGACTGTGGAATTACTGTGTGCTAAAAGTTTGTATCGAGAAAGAATAAACTGGTTTAATCAAGAAAGGACTTGTATCGCTGATGTTCCTCGGAATGAATTTCTACAGGAAATTAACAAACAAGCAGATACGTAACATTATTTTCCTTAAAATACAGATATATTGATGATTAGATTATTATTAGTAATACAGAAATACGTAATATTTATCCTGCAGTTCTACAGATTGAAAACTCTTCTATATCAAATACAGAAGTACATTATTTAGATATTAAGCTAATTAATACTTGTTGTAATACTTATGACAAAAGAAATGATTTTACATCTCAAATTGTTGGACTTCCCTCTCCAAACAGTAAGGTACCACCAAATTCCATATAGAGCATTATTCACTCACAGCTTTTCAGGTATTGTAGAATTTGTAGTAATGTACAGTTCTTAATATCTAATATTAATATGTTAGTACATAAGTTGATTTTAATGGTTCGAGAAGAAAACATTGATTAAATATTCTAAATTATTTTATGATATATATAGAAAATATTTATCGAAATTTGAAAATAGTGATTTAATAATATTATAATATGCACAATAAAAACT
>NW_013675162.1:16296-18980 GCF_000517525.1 Limulus polyphemus | reverse complement strand
GTGAACAGGTGTTGGATGTTTGTAAAAATCCAGGGTACATTACATGTGAACAGGTGTTGGATGTTTGGATTATGGTTTCTCTCGCTCATGAATTTACACTTAATTGTATTTCATCTACAGTTTGAGTATGCTGCGTAAGATTTGCTTTATCCTTCTTTCTCCAGTTATTCGTCCAGTTGCAGGTAAGAAACTAGTGTATTAACAACAGCAAACCAGTGGTTAAATCAATTAAGGAATCGAAACCAGTTACTGTAACTCACAACTTCTCGACTCCAACTGTTCGTCTGCAACCCATAGTTAGTTATGGGAATGGTAGTTACTCAACAATACCAATTAATATAAATCTATAGTACCCACCAATATAACTCAATATAGTCGCCCAATCTTCGTACATATGTAAATTCTACAACCGGTTTTAATTTGTTTCTTGCTAAGAGTGATATATTATATCTATATTATCTACGTTTTTTTGTAGCGCTGGTTGTTACTGTCCTCCTATAACTGTTGTAGCTCTGTAAAACACACGCTGTTTGTTTGATACGTTTGAATACTTATCATAGGGGCGTCGTAACAGGGAGTGCTGGAGTTCCCCTCTTTTACATATTTGACTTGTGCAGCAACTGTAACTTATTTTATTAATATTCCCCTAGATTGACCTGTCTTTGACAGAAGGGAGGCTGGTTTTAGCAGTTCCTTATACTTTCGGTCTATCATTTTAAGATGTGCATAGGCCTAGCGAAGCACCCCTACTTTGCAACTCCTTCTTACACGACTGTATCATTAATTAAATAATGACTTTATGTTTAAATATTCACCTTCCGTATGAAGAATAGTAATTTAGAAAAATAATTTACCTGGCTAGCTTTATTTTCATTGACACATATCCCAAAAACGACACACAACAATTGCCATTTTCAACATTTCATTTTATTCACCCGATGTTATAAAACTACCAATTACTTATCTTATTTGCGTCACACTTGATGAAAGGGGTGGTTTCAATATAATTAATCTTTGACAAATATATTTAAAAAAAATTAAACTAAATTGTCTTTCTGGAAGCTCGGTTTACGACAAAGCATGTAATCATTTCAAATGCATTCAGTTTAATATATAATAATGTTAATCAAATGGTCTAAACAAACAGTATCAATTCAGTTTTCATTAATACACAACATCTCGAAACTTTTTAAAAATAAGACTTTTTACACACATCTCTGCGGTAATTATTTCACTACATAACTGATCACTCACCCAAATCTTAACATAACACAGACAAGACAAACGGTAATCAAATTATGGTATCTGAGAAATGATTTTTTAAAAATACTTGTATTCCATTCATGTTTGATTTACAGAAACGTGGTATTTCTAATATCTGGTTTTAACAACATATTTTATAGTGAATTTCTTACGTTTTACTGTTTAATTGTTAAAAGATCTTGTAAAAATAAAGAAACGAAGTAATGTCTATACCATCAAGAGATAATTTTGCACGATGATTTTGGCAGAGCAATGGCACAAAATCTATAACAAAAGTTGGTAAATATTCATGTACAACTTTGAAAACCTATTGTTTCATTTTCACATACCAGTTGATTTAAAGTAAAACTTTAATTATGTTAGATCTATTTTTTAAGGAAACTTAAAAAGCACACACACACACACACACACAGAGCAAAAAAAACATACTCCACCTTATCTAAAATTTATTTTATTGTATTGCGTTTCGACACGTAGTAGGAACACACTCAAACACTGAAATTTTGTAAGAAGACAAAAAAAAAAAATTGCAATGGATATGAAAGTTGTTTTTAACAAACATCTGGTTAGTATACGTTTTCTCTAAGTTAAATAATAATAATAATAAACAAGTGGAAGCGCTGCGTACATAGGTCTTACTTTAGTTTTATTTTGAAGCCCAATTCGGATAAAAGTGCAAGTTAGTCTTCGATTGAATAGTTAAATTGGATACAGGAAACGTTGTAATGTATGGCTACCAATTCCAGTTGTGCATACTTTAGTAATATCGCACTATTTTGTCGTTAATAGTAACTTTATGACTGTGCATTGCTAGTAATTAAGAATATACAAGTTAGTAGATCCTATTAAAAAATTAAAATAGAGGTGGATTAATATAGAAGACTCAAAATCAAGTAGAATACATTTTTAGGTTTATACAAAATGTTATGTTAACTTCATAATAACAATAGCTGTGAGAAAAGATTTTAGTTGGGATCTCCATTGTCCAGAAAAATAAAATGTCGGAAATTAAAACCTCTAGAACGTACAGTTATTTTTTCATAATGAAACATGATTATATTTTTACAATTGCACTACTGTATAGGATTTTAGATAATATTTAAGTGTTCCATAAGGCAAAGTTTTTGTGGCTTATCTTTGACCATAAGCTTAGCTTCATTCTGCACATCAAGCAGCTACGTGTCAAGTGTGCAAGGGCTCTGAACATCCTCCGTGTCCTCTCTGTCAGCTCTTGGGGAGCGGATCGATGTTCTATGCTTAGGATCTATCGTGCTTTAATTCGATCCAAACTGGACTATGGGTCTTTGGTTCTGCCAGGACCTCGTCCTTGAAGATGCTGGACCCCATTCACCATTTGGGACTTTGGCTCTGCACTGGGGCTTTTCGCACTTCTCCAGTCCAGAGTTTGTACTCTCAGTCCC
>NW_013675162.1:10791-15787 GCF_000517525.1 Limulus polyphemus | reverse complement strand
AGTACAGTGATTGTACTATTTACACTGATTCTCTTAGCTCTCTACTGGCCTTGGAATCTTTTAACGTTAGTTCTCACCTGTTCTTGTCGAAATTCAACAACGACTGGCCCATTTTTCTCTATCTTCTGTTTCCATCTAGTTTTTCTGGATCCCTGGCCACGTCGGTATTAACGGAAACGAGCTCAATGACACCGCAGCTAAGTCCGTCTACTCCGGTGCCGTCACAGCCGTGCCTGTCCCGTACATGGACTACGGTCCTGTCTTCAAGGCGCGGCTTCATGCCATTTGGCAGTCGACTTTGGGTGAGCAACGTCATAACAAGCTTTTTCAGATCAAATCTTCTGTTGCTTTTAAACACCGACTATTAGGTACTGGTGAAAATAGGTCAGAATCTAAAGTTCTTGCACAAACTATTGACTGTTTTGTAATGCTCATTAATAAGGATTTTGTGAATGGCCTCTAATTCAGTTTTTTTGATAGTCCGACAAATATATATTTTTTTTGACACGCAAATTAAACTGAATGTTCCATATTTTTTATGTGAGAAGTGTTCTAAACACGTGTAGCACCCTGTCAGGGGGATGTTTGGTGTACCAGGGGAAAGTGTTGTGTGTCTTACAAATAATATGGGCAGTATAGTTTTTGTAATGCTTCCTTTGAATATTTGTTACTGAAAAATATTATTCTTCATAAATATTACCTGATTGTTAAGTATTGCCACGGTTAAGTTAATTTTAAGCCGAACGATGGCGCTGCTAGTGGCCCTTGCTAATTTGTGTATTGTGTGTGCTCAATTTTACATCATGTCATATTTTTTTCAGTTTGTCTATCGCTTTTTCTTTCCAACGGTAGCAATATGTACTAAAAATATTGAATGGTCATTCATGCGAGGTTCGTGGACAATACGACTTCTCATTTCGACATAGTTTTTTTTAGTTATACTTTTCACAGACTCTGTTTTCTTGGCATTTTCAACCCTTACGAGCCTTCCAGTGGTATAGCGGTAAGTCTACGGTCTTATAATGCTAAAAACCAGGTTTCAGTACTCGTGATGGGCACAACACAGGTAGCCCAATGTGCAGCTGTGTGCTTAACTACAGAGAAACATTATCAGCCGGGCCCAAGATCCCATTGTTCAAGTCGTCCCTAATTTAGAGCAGCTGACCACGAGGAGGACAGTCAGTTAGCACCTACTACCTGCCTGATTTTTCTTCTTTGAATAGCGGGATTGACTGTATCTTTATAATGTGTCCCAGTGTGCTGAGCGTTTTTATCTTGACTTTTCTTCTTTGAATAGCGGGATTTATTGTGTCTTTATAATGTGTAGCACAACCCGACCTACTGGCCAATAAGCCACCCCTGGTCTTTCAGACTTTGGACATGACCATAGATAACCATTTATTCCTTGAATTTATCGTTAAAAATTACATATTTCATTGATAATTTATTTAACTAGTAGAGGTCTGAATTTATGATTACACTGTATATGTAAAGTTAAGAGTTATTTTTCAGTTTTTCCTACTGACAAGGCCCGGCATGGCCAGGTGGTTAGGGCGCTCGACTCGCAATCTGCGGGTTCGAATCCCCGTCCCACCAAACATGCTCGCCCTTTCAGCCGTGAGGGCGTTATAAAGTGACGGTCAATCCCACTATTCGTTGGTAAAAGAGTAGCCCAAGAGTTGGCGGTTGGTGGTGATGACTAGCTGCCTTCCCTCTAGTCTTACACTGCTAAATTAGGGACGGCTAGCGCAGATAGCCCTCGTGTAGCTCTGCGCGAAATTCATAACAAACAAACCTATTGACAAATAGGCTATTAAAGCCACCTAGTCCCGCCCCCTTCCTCCCTAGTGGCACAACGGCAAATCTGAAGGCTTTTAAGACTAAAAACCGGTTCTCGATACCCGTATGTTGGGAACAGTACAGATAAACACATTATGGAGATTTGTGCTTAACTAAAGAAAAAAAAATCATTCGGCACTCATTCATAGTAATTGCTTTTTATTTATGTGTTCAATAACTGCACGACATTATATTTCTGTATTATGATATATAAGCGACAACATATTTTCCAACCTACAACGTCGAACGAAATTAACCAGAAATCTAATAAGCTCCGCGCTTTTTGATTCCATCAAACGCAGCCGTGTCGATTTCGTCAAAGTTTCGTTTCTTCAGTCCTCCAAAAGCAGCCGTGTCAATTTCGTCGAATGTTCTTTTTTTGAACGCTCCTCCCATCGCGGCTCTGTCGATCTCGTCGAAGTAGCGTTTCGGCCACGAGTAGTGTGGAAACGGTCGTAATATACCATTACGGCCTGAATCCATGGCAGCTGTTTCTGGATGAGCACTCTCAAGGTGACCCGCTCTTCTCACATATTCCAAGTTTGGATTGTTGTTCTATATACCACAAAATAAAAATATGTTTTAATAAGACAGATTTTATTGTCATAAAAAGTAACGAAATTTTTTTTTCATTTAATTTTATGATTCGGACGGTTAGTTGATATATATAGTGTGATAACTAGGCGTTTAGCTTTTGAAACTGAGTGATAGTGATTTCTTCTATGATGCGCACCAATGACTTATTCCATATTGTTTTCTAGTGATTTATACATTATGCGCTAATGACTCATTCTACACTGTTTTCTAGTGATTTATACATTAAACGCTAACAACTTATTCATATTGTTTTCTAGTGATTTATACATTAAACGCTAACAACTTATTCCATATTGTTTTCTAGTGATTTATACATTATACGCTAATGACTCATTCCACACTGTTTTCTAGTGATTTATACATTAAACGCTAACAACTTATTCCATATTGTTTTCTAGTGATTTATACATTAAACGCTAACAACTTATTCTACACTGTTTTCTAGTGATTTATACATTATACGCTAATGAACTTATTCCATATTGTTTTCTAGTGATTTATACATTATACGCTAATGACTCATTCTACACTGTTTTCTAGTGATTTATACATTAAACGCTAACAACTTATTCCATATTGTTTTCTAGTGATTTATACATTAACGCTAATGACTCATTCCACACTGTTTTCTAGTGATTTATACATTAAACGCTAACAACTTATTCCACACTGTTTTCTAGTGATTTATACATTATACGCTAACAACTTATTCCATATTGTTTTCTAGTGATTTATACATTATACGCTAACAACTTATTCCATATTGTTTTCTAGTGATTTATACATTATACGCTAGTGACTTATTCTACATCGTGTGCTAGTGAAGTATCATCAACCACATTATACGCTAGTGACTTATTCCATATTGTTTTCTAGTGATTTATACATTATACGCTAGTGACTTATTCTACATCGTGTGCTAGTGAAGTATCATGAACTACGATAGTGTTCATTTTCATAAAAGGGATCGCAAGGAATTATACAAAACCCTGATAGAACGTTCGGGCAAAAAGCACCTTAAACAGTAAAGATTCAGTTCAAACCAAACTTTAAAACCTTTACTATTGACTCCTAAGGCTGTACACATATAAAAATGCACAAAAAAGAACGCATGTTAGATTTATAAGGAAAAGAAAATCCGCTCAAAACGGCCTATTTGTAATTCCTCTTTTTTCTTCTTCTTCTCTTGCCAGCCTAGAATAAAAATGCTTGATATATTGTACCCAAACCTTTTGTAGAATACTAAATAAGGTACTGCAAAAGTCGTAGGGGTATTGAAAAGTCGATTTGTTTCTTCTATGTGTTAAATAAGCTAAAAAACATAATAATTCTAGTGTAAACGATGTCATCATTACCCATTGAAGTTAACTTTCTTACAAATATTTGGTGTTCCTTTAAAAAGTTTAAGCACAGGGTGAAACAGGCATTACCAGCCAATAATAGATGGACATTAGATGACTGTAACATGCAGATACTCAATGCTTTGTACACTATACAATCGGTGTTTTTAAGGAGCCAACCTCTATATTATGTATGAAATGTAAGAGTAAAAAAATATCAATGTATATAATAATAAATTTTATTACACACATTCGTAGGATAATTACTTTAAAGGACATAAAGGTTTAATTTAAGTTATGTTTTAGACGTATGTTTTATTTGAAAAAGCTGCTTTTCTATTGGTAAAATTTTATACGCGCTTAATAGGGGTTGTGTATTAGTCTAGGCATATATTTACCCATTGCTATGTATTATATATATAGAATTTAGTTACACATAAACTATAAATGCTCACTATATTCTCAAACAAATCGCCAGCTGCATTTTACATCTCGAAGTAAAGCGATCAAACAGTCAATAGCTACAGTAAATCATCATGAACCATATCGACTGGCTACTAGCTATGTTTATTATCAATACAATGTATAAAGTTAGCTACTATATCAAGTAATCCTTTGCCTATATATTTGAGCATAAAAAATCCAGCAAACAAAATAAATAAAAAATTGGGAACTTAAAAACCTGCAAATGGGGATCGTAAAAAAAGTAAGAAAACAAGGCTGGAGATACTGTAGACATTATTTACTGAAACTACAAATCCCTATTTTGACTCCACTAAATGTAATTCTAGGTACCAGCATGGAGCCAAAATAGGGATTTGTAGTTGTTTTTATTTTTGGTTTATTTCTTTTCAAGCGCAAGAGTACACAATGAGCTACTTGCGTTGTGCTCACCGTGGGTATCGAGCCACGATATTTAGCGTTATAAGCCCGGATCTTACCGCTGAGCAAACGGAAGGGTGGGCTTATTTTTAGTCGATTGGGTTTATATTTTACTGTTTCAACCATACTTGGTACTATGTGCTCCGAAGCGATTGGTCAAAGTACAAAATAGCGTTTCAGTTCAAACCATCCGGTGATTCAGCGGAAAGTCTGAGGGCTTAAATAGCCAAGAACCGGGTTTCGATACTCTCTCTCTCTCTCCACACACACACACACACACACACACACACACACACACACACACACACACACACACACACACACACACACACACACAC
>NW_013675162.1:9427-10770 GCF_000517525.1 Limulus polyphemus | reverse complement strand
TCTCTCTCTCTCTCTCTCCACACACACACACACACACACACACACACACACACACACACACACAACTAAGTAACCAAGAGCACAAATAAGCCACTTGTAGTAGATATATGCTTAACTAACAAACAAAATAAAACGTAGTGTGTGTGTGTATATATATATATATATATATATATTTGATAATTATTTTGTTCTATAACTTTCGGAAAATAAACTAACAAGAAGATAACGATAACATTTTGTATCGTAATAAACAAACAAATACTACTACAGCGTGATAAGATATGAAAACCATAAAGCTATTAAAAACTTAACCGAACTTCCGTCTTTAAGCTTATCACTGATTGGTTAGGCCGAAACCCTGACCACACAGTTATTTACTTAGAAAGTATGCTCGTTTATAATTATGATTTCGTATTACAGTAACAAGAGTTAAGTCCATTTTATTCTGCGTGATAACCTCATTAGTCGCTAAACGCCTGACAAATTTTCAGTTATAAGGCTTTTCGTTAATGAAAGAATGATATTTTAAAACTATATTGCAAATAGTTTTCCTCTTAATTAAGAAGTTCTTTGCAAGAAGTAAGAGCTAATAACTGAAAATTGTTTTTTCTTTTTATATGAAACATTTGTCTTAAAATAACGGGGCAACATTCAATTGTCTCCCATTGGTTTTGTTGAAATGGCTCAAGTACCCTTCTTTTTATTGTCTGTATTGTCGAGTGCGTTACGGACTAAACATGGGTATTTCGGTTACATTTAACTACGATATATACATATAAATGGTCAACTGAGCTATCTTCGGGTCATTTAGCACCTAAACTCCTTAATGATCAACCAAGAAAGTATTAAAAATAAAAACGAAGTTTAAAAAATTAAAGTTAAAAAAAATTAATATTGAAATTTATCTAGGGATGACTTATGTATAACTGTATCATCCCTATATTCTTGTTTGCATTCTTTTTGGCTCTGCCATCCCTACATCATTTTACATTTACAAAATGTTTAATACTTGTATCATACATCTTTCTAATGTGTTATATAGTATAGCTCATGAAATTAACATCGTTTGGATTTCGTATCTTGAAGATGGTTCATTTTTTTCATTATTTTTCTATTTTTTGCATTAGTTTATTGATCTAGCAGTTTAAACGTGCTTACAAATGGAAAGGTTATTTCACGTATTAGGTTTCGGTACCTCGACAAACCTATATTGTAACACGTCTTTATGGGAATTTTTAATGCCGCTTCACCGTCTTATTTTTCACAACATCTTTATAATTTATTAATGCGATTCCTAGTAAAATAAAAATATACAATAAAAATATATCTAATATTGAAGTTGA
>NW_013675162.1:7761-9128 GCF_000517525.1 Limulus polyphemus | reverse complement strand
TATATATATATATATATATATATATATATAAAAAATAGCATTTCAGATCTATCTTCTGTGGTATACAAAAGATCGATCTGAAATACTGTTCTTACACATATGAAATAGATTGAAATGTTAAACACCACAGTCGGGTAGATTATTAATAAGATGTATTATCATACCTAATTCAACAGAATGTGAAACATATATAGTTGTATTGAAAAGTGATTTATAAAGATAAGATCTGTGACTAAAAGTATTTAGAAAACTTGAATAAAATTAGGGAGAAGCGAATGCTACAATAACGTATACTAGTTTGTGTGTAAAGTTTACCTCATATTGATGGTTTCCTCTCACCATCAGGAAAGTTAGAGCCAGGAAAACAAACGTCCCTTTGTCCATCTCGTAAGTAATTTCTCGGGAAAACCACCAGACCTATGGTCGTCGTATTCTGTCTGCTCATTTATATACTCAACACTTAGTGGCTCAAGTCGTACAAGAAAAACTGCTCAGCCAATGATGGTCAACTATTCTGATGGTTCGGTCTTGTTGTTTAACCAGTCAGCGAAGTTGATTTATATTGCAGGACCATGTCATACTTTGCTACTTCCGATGGGTTTTGTACTTACTACGTCACCTGTGGAAGAGCCTTTTTACTAAAAATACTTCAGAATTAATTTTTTGAAGTTTTTGTTAAATATTCAATGTCAGAATGAAGCGATAACATAACAGTGGAAAAGTAACAGTGTTTGATGAGAGTCTAATGGAGGTAACTAATTATGTAGAAAAACCAAGGTATGTAATGTCATTGAAAACTTAAAGTTTCTCAGTTGATAATACAAACATTTCAAGGTGTATGTATACACTGGCTTGGATATTTCTGAAAACAACATAGGACATTTTCCTGTTGGAATAAGTTACGTAATTTCTATGTTTTTTTATTTAGTATTTATGGCAAAACTGCTGAGGTTATTTGCCGCTGTTCCTAATTGTGATCTACTGACCAGAGGTGAGGTAGCCAATAAGCAGCACACTATTACCACCCTCAGGCCACGCCAAAGGACTGACTGTCACTCTTATAACGCATCCACAGCTTCAAGTGCTGGGAATATTTTGTGATATCAACACGGATTCGAACCCGGCTCGCCAACTCCTAAATCCAAGACTCTACGACAGAGCTACACTGCACTATATTATGTCTATGTCCGAATATTTCGTTCTCTCTCTTAACACACACACACACACACACACACACACACACACACACACACACACACACACACACACACACACACACACTACTTAGTAGTAGTAGTAGTTAGTAGTACTACTACTACTACTACTACCTTAAACCTTTAACTTTTACTTTACCTTACTTTACCCTT
>NW_013675162.1:4613-7402 GCF_000517525.1 Limulus polyphemus | reverse complement strand
ACACACACACACACACACACACACACACACACACACACACACACACACACACACACACACACACACGTATTTGGATGAGTATTAGAGCTCATTACATCACTAATTTACTTTCATACCTTCTTTTTACACCCATTTGAAGGGGGCGCTGTTTAAGCAACTCGTAATCACACATGTAGAAATTTAAATACATTATAATTATATAGATCTTAGAGTGGGTTAGGACTACATTTCGTGCCCCGAAACTCGAGAGAAGATAATTTTGTCCAGTTTTTGTTCTTCAAGTTTAACCTTTTATTTTGTGGATTTCAAAGGTACTTAGGTGCAGTTGTATAATAATTATCTTAAGGTAACATGATGATATTATATTTGTTTCATATCAAAGCTTGTGATGGTAGGAGGGATTACATAGTAACTCAGTTAGGGTTCGACCCGGCATGGCCAGGTGGTTAGGGTGCTTGACTTGCAATCTGAAGGTCGTGGGTTCGAATCCCTGTCCAACCAAGCATGTTCGTCCCTTCAGCCGTGTGGGCGTTATAATGTGACGGCCAATCCTACTATTAGTTGGTAAAAGAGTAGCACAAGAGTTGGCGGTGGGTGGTGATGACTAGCTGCCTTCCCTCTAGTCTTGCACTGGTAAATTAGGGACGGCTAGCGCAGATAGCCCTCGTGTAGCTTTACGCGAAATTAAAAAAACAAACAAACAAAAATAGTTAGGGTTCGCTGAACACAGACCATAAAGTCGTTTGCTCATTAGCCTCCTCCACAAGAAAAGTGTTCCTATACATACATATAGATATAAAATTATTCCAGTTCTGGTTTCTATATAATTCAGTACTATAATACAAGTTCACCATTACTGCAGTAAACGCGAGAAAAAACAAAACGTCAGAATGTGCTTGAGATGTTGACAATAGAACATTGATCCGAACAGTTTGATATATAAAAAAATATGCCAGGCGAACACTTTACGGTAAAGATTAGAGAAGCTTGGAGGCTACAACTATGGGATCTGGCAATTGGAGGCTACAACTATGGGATCTGGCAATTGAAGGCTACAACTATGGGATCTGGCAATCCACTGCACAAATTTATTCTAGCAAAAGTAGTTAGAGAAAGTAAACCAGTTAGACAACAGCAATCTTGTTCCTTTTAGCGCAAAGCTACAGAAGGGATTGTCTGAGCTTGCGTCATCTGCAGGGATCGAACCCAGAATCACACATCAGTGCTAGATTTGAGGGAGATTACACTATTATGGTTTAGAATGCCTTAGCTGGTGGAGCATGATACTTAGAAGTAATAACTTTGTAATATTACACCGCAGTAAGACTGATAATACTTTAAATAGTATTCTTCACTGGTCCAATATTAATTTTCTGTAAGAAGAATGTATAATAGGATTTTATTTAAGCCTCGTCTGTTATACAGCGCTGCCGACGTGAGTTATTTTATTATCAGTTCTACTACGATGTGATACTATACACATAATGTTAATAATCATGATCAATTCTAGTACGAGTAATTTTGTTTAATATATATCTTCTGTATGTCAGTCTTTTGGAGTAACCAGACAAGTTGATGATATTTTTAGTTTTTGTATTTGGTATTGTTTTTAAATCCGGAAAGCTACTTTATGTGATATATATGGGCTTAAATAGAGTGATATAAGAGAGCAATCATCCAAGAGCACTGTTTACCTACGTGGCTACTCTTAACCTAACAGTGGGATTGACTGTCACGATTATAACGCCCTCATAGCTAAAAGTTCGGATCATGGTCGCGTATCCCAGTACGAGCATTGGACTCCAGAATTGCAGTTCGGCACACTATCCATTAGGCTACGCTTGACCAGGCATTATTTTCAATGTTATTATTATGTATTTTTTATGGCTTAACACGAAAAAGTGCACGTCATTGAGGTTACATAACTTTTACTATTGTACTTTTTTGTCAATTAATGTTTCTAATCATGTTAGCCAAATTCTAGAGGTTTCCGGTCGTGCATCTTATACTTCTGCCCATAAAGTATGAACATCACAACAGCACTGACGTGAGCGCTGTCTTGCACACGAAAGATTGAAAATTGAGTTTTAGCATTTTTCGCCGAAGTATCTTAAAAGCTAAAACGAAGTCTTTATAATCCTTGTCACATTATAAGCCACCCATTTCGTTCTATTGGAAGACTGGGGAAAGTGAATATATGGTAAGTGCACCAATAAGATCAATTCGTTTTGGTAGGTCCGTTTGTTGAAGGATAGAAGCCATAACCCTGAACAGAAAGTAAGAGCGGTGTTCATAAATACAGCAGAAGAATGTAATGCTAATAATGCTGCACGAGAATGAACTTTCTTTCCAAAGAAAATTTAATAACTTTGTCCAGGTTGAAAGAAAAGGAATTCTAGACTCACTTCACACCTGTACTTTCCGGTTTATTTCGAAGTTACGCCAGAATTGTGTTAGGAATATTTGAGTGAGTGGAGAGAGAGGTTTTCACGGCACTACAAAAGTTACAAACTCCACATCTGGTCTAGACTTGTGGGGATTAGTCTTTATAACCTGGAATAACATGCATCTTTGGCAGATTAAAGCAAATTTAATTCATTATATATACATATTATTTCATGAGAGGTTTTTACGTACGTGCATTAATTTCGTTAATATTAAGACATATATATACATAGACCAAAGCCCCGACTTATATATACATAGACCAAAGCCCCGACTTATATATACATAGACCAAAGCCCCGACTTATATATACATAGACTAAAGCCCCGACTTGTATATACATA
>NW_013675162.1:2063-3770 GCF_000517525.1 Limulus polyphemus | reverse complement strand
AAGTGCTTGAAATACTTGATTCCGGGAGAACAAACCTCAGGCACTCCAAATGTTGCAAGTGCTTGAAATACTTGATTCCGGGAGAACAAACCTCAGGCACTCCAAATGTTGCAAGTGCTTGAAATACTTGATTCCGGGAAAACAAACCTTAGGCACTCCAAATGTTTTTAATTTGACCATAAAATCATTTTATCATCACTATACCTGATCAACGCATTTAATAAGTTCAAAAAGATAGAGCTAGAGAGAAAGAATCAACTATGTAAAAACGGATATAAAAAAGGCTTAAGTTATATAAAAAGGATAAACCCGGTACAAATGTAATGTGAAAATGTGTAACTTAAAGAAGTAAATAAAGTGGGTAAAATTTGGTTCACTTTTTATATTTATATTCATGCTACTGCTTATTGCAGTTACAAATAATAAAAAAAAGGGGCCAAGCTTTCCCAATTTGTTCTTTTTTTTAACTTGCCCACTTTTAAATTACCATTTTAGAAGGTTTGTCCTTTTATATAAGCATGGCCAGGTGGTTAGGGTGCTCCACTCGCAATCTGTGGGTCGCGGGTTTGAATTCCCATCCCACCAAACATGATCGCCCTTTCAGCCGTGGGGGCGTTATAAAGTGACTGTCAATCCCACTATTCGTTGGTAAAAGAGTAGCCCAAGAGTTGGCGGTTGGTGGCGACGACTAACTGTCTTCCTTCTAGTCTTTCACTGCTAAATTAGGGACGGCTACCGCAGATAGCCCTCGTTTAGCTTTGCGCGAAATTCAAACCTTTTATATAACTTGATTCTCTTATTCGATATCACATCTTTATAAGGCTGATAACTTTATTTTAATTTGGCTGTTTTTGTACATGTAAAATGTTTTGATCAGATATATCACTACTTTCTGTTTCCATAAGTATTATCTTTAACTTGTGTTAACTTGGAGAGCATTGTTGCCAACTCTCGCGAGAAAATCAAGCAGCACTGACTTTTAATACTGCTCTTTTATGGCTTATCCTGAAAATGGCGATTTTCCGGCTTAATTGGAACATAGAATGTTTCAAGTAGACAGGTCAGAAAGTTTACAGTTTTGGGTGTGTTTTTTAGTTGAACAGGAGTGGGGATATGATGATTATAAAATTGTAACGATGTTTAGGCTATTAATTAAAATATTATGCCAAGTGTAAAGCTAAAAAAAAAGAAAAAAGAACTTTAGCTAACCCAAATGAAAACAATCCAAAAGGTAGAGCTTATTTTATAAAAAGACGTCATGGCCTTTTAGATGTTGGTATTTCGTTTGAATAATCTTAATTTTGTATGTTTGTTTGTTTATAATTAAGCACAAAGCTACACAATGAGCCATCTGTGCTCTGCCCTCCACGGGTATCGAAACCCGGATTCTAGCGTTGTTAGTCCGCAGACATACCGCTGTGCCACTGGGGGGCAATCTTATTTTTAAAGCTGTTCTTTTTTCACAATATAACTGAAGAGAAAAAAAACCAGTAAAATCGAAGCTAGCCGAAATTTTGATAACAGATTATAAAATAACTATTGGGAATTTTCGTGGAAGGATATCCATTTTGAAAGCGTTACATCAAGGGCATCTTTGTCTTCAAATATGAGGAAAAACAATTTTTTTCAAATTTGGGGAAAATCATGGCCTATAGCCTTGGCTTTTCGGTGATAATAAGATTTTTTTTTGAAAAATCGAAAAAAGAG
>NW_013675162.1:0-1229 GCF_000517525.1 Limulus polyphemus | reverse complement strand
ATTTTGTCGGAAAACTAAAAATTGAGACGTTATACCATTAACGATAAATATTATTCCACGTGAAAAGCTAAAAAAAAAAAGATATATATATATATATAACTTTAGCTAACCAAGATAAAAACAATCCAAAAGGTGGAGCTTATTTTATAAGAAGATGTCATGACCTTTTAGATGTTGATAATTCGTTTGAATAATCTTATTTCTAAAGCTGATCTTTGTTTACAATATAACTGAAGACAAAAATGAACCAAAAAAAAACCAGTAAAATCGAAGCCAGCCAATATTTTGATAACAGATTATGAAATTAGAAATGGGAATCTTCGTGAAAGGATATCCATTTTGAAAGTCTTACACCAAGGTCATCTTTGTATTCAAATATGAGGAAAACAATTTTTTTCAAAATTTAAGGAAAATCACGGCCTTGGCTTTTCGGTGAAAATATGAATTTTTTTCGTAAATTCAAAAAAGTGATTTTTCGATGGAAAATTAATAAAAAATATCGGATAGTGCTTTTTTTGTCGGAAAACTAAAATTTGAGACATTATACTATTAACGACAAAAATTATGCCACAAGAAAATCTAAAAAAAAAAATTGAACTTTAGGTAACCCAGATAAAAACAATCTAAAATGTGAAGCTCATTTTATAAGAAGCCGTCATGGCCTCTTAGATGTTGGTACTTCGTTTGAATAATCTTATTTTTAAAGCTGCTCTTTGTTTACAATATAGCTGAAGAGAAATAAAAACCAAAATAACAACAACAGCAAAATCAAAGCTAGTCGAAATTTTGATAAGAGATTATGAAATATGTATTGGGAATCTCGTGAAAGGATATCCATTTTGAAAGTGTTACATCAAGGGCATCTTTGTCTTGAAATATGAGTTAAAATTATTTTTTCAAAATTTGGGGAAAATCATGGCCTTTCGGTGAAAATATGAATTTTTTTGGAAAATACAAAAAAAGAGCTTTTCTGACTCAAAATTAATAGAAAAATATTGGATAGTGCTTATTTTGTCGGAAAACTAAAAGTTGAGACATTATACAATTAACGAAAAATATAATTCCACGTGTAAAGCTTAAAAAAATTGAACTACAGCTAACCCAGATAAAAACAATCCAAAAGGTGGAGCTTATTTGTTAAGAAGACGTCATGGCCTTTTAGATATTAGTATTTCGTTTCAATAATCTTATTTTTAAAGCTGTTCTTCGTTTACAATATAATTGAAGAC
>NW_013675161.1:17665-21481 GCF_000517525.1 Limulus polyphemus | reverse complement strand
AAATGTGATCTTAGTTTGATTAAGTTATATTTGATTAAATTATATTCAGATCAAATTTATGTAAATTTAACACGATTAAGTGATATTCAGGTCAAATTTAACGTTATATCCAAGACATGATTAAGTTATATTCAAGTCAAATTTAGCATAATTAAATTATATTCAGATCAAATTTAGCTTGATTAAATTATATTCAAATCAACTTTAACATGATTAAGTTATATCCAAGTAAATTTAACACGATTAAGTGATATTCAGGTCAAATTTAACATGATTAAATTATATTCAAATCAAATTTAGCTTCATTAAGTTATATTTAGGTCATATTTAACATGATTAACTTATATTCAGGTCAAATTTAATATAATTAAGTTATATTCAGATCACATTTAGCATGTTCAAATTATATTCAGATCACATTAAACATGATTAAATTATATTCAGATCAACTTTAACATGATTAAAAATTTGACTTGAATATGACTTAATCACGTTAAATTTAGCATGAATATAACTTAATCAAGCTAAATTTGATCTGAATATAATTTAATCATGCTAAATGTGATCTGAATATAACTTAATCATGTTAAATTTGACCTGAATATCACTTAATCGTGTTAAATTTACTTGGATATAACTTAATCATGTTAAAGTTGATCTGAATATAATTTAATCATGTTTAATGTGATCATTAAATTATATTCATCAAATTTAGCATAAACATGATTAAGTTATATTCAGGAAATTTGACTTGAATATGACTTAATCACGTTAAATTTAGCATGAATATAACTTAATCAAGCTAAATTTGATCTGAATATAATTTAATCATGCTAAATGTGATCTAAATATAACCTAATCATGTTAAATTTGACCTGAATATCACTTAATCGTGTTAAATTTGTCCTTAATATAACTTATTCATGCTAAATTGGATCACAATATAAGATAATCATGTTAAAGTTTATCTGAATGTAATTTAATCATGCTAAATTTGACCTGAATATAATTTAATCATGTTATATTTGACCTGAATATTAGTTAATCATGTTAAATTTGACCTGAATATAACTTAATGAAGCTAAATTTGATCTGAATATAATTTAATGAGGCTAAATGTGATCAGAATACAACTTAACCATGCTAAATTTGAAATGAATATAATTTAATCATGCTAAATGTAATCTGAATACAACTTAATCATGCTAGATTTGAACTGAATATAACTTAATCGTGTTAAATTTGACATGAATTCAAATTAATCATGCTAAATTTGATCTGAATATAACTTAAATATTGTAAATTTGATCTGAAAATAATTTAATCATGCTAAATCTGACCTAAATATAACTTAACCATAATAAATTTGACCTGAATATAACTTAATCATACTAAATTTGAACTGAATATAACTTAATCGTGTTTCATTTGACCTGAATATATCTTAGTCATGCTAAATGTGATCTGAATATAACTTAATCATGTTAAATTTGACCAGAATATAAGTTAATCATGTTAAATTTGACCTGCATATAACTTAATGAAGCTAAATTTGATCTGAATATAATTTAATGAGGCTAAATGTGATCAGAATACAACTTAACCATGCTAAATTTGAAATGAATATAATTTAATCATGCTAAATGTAATCTGAATACAACTTAATCATGCTAGATTTGAACTGAATATAACTTAATCGTGTTAAATTTGACATGAATTCAAATTAATCATGCTAAATTTGACCTGAATATAATTTAATCATGTTAAATTTGACCAGAATATAAGTTAATCATGTTAAATTTGACCTGCATATAACTTAATGAAGCTAAATTTGATCTGAATATAATTTAATGAGGCTAAATGTGATCAGAATACAACTTAACCATGCTAAATTTGAAATGAATATAATTTAATCATGCTAAATGTAATCTGAATACAACTTAATCATGCTATGCTAAATGTGATCTGAATATAACTTAATCATGTTAAATTTGACCTGAATATCACTTAATCGTGTTAAATTTACTTGGATATAACTTAATCATGTTAAAGTTTATCTGAATATAATTTAATCAAGCTAAATTTGATCTGAATATAATTTAATCATGTTAAATTTGGACCTGAATATCACTTAATCGTGTAAAATGTGTCCTTAATATAACTTATTCATGCTAAATTTGATCTCAATATAAGATAATCATGTTAAAGTTTATCTGAATGTAATTTAATCATGCTAAATTTGACCTGAATATAATTTAATCATGCTAAATGTGATCTGAATATAAATTAATCATGTTAAATTTAACCTGAATATAACTTAATCGTGTTAAATTTGACATGAATTCAAATTAATCATGCTAAATTTGACCTGAATATAACTTAAATATTTTAAATTTGATCTGAAAATAATTTAATCATGCTAAATCTGACCTCAATATAACTTAACCATAATAAATTTGACCTGAATATAACTTAATCATATTAAATTTGAACTGAATATAACTTAATCGTGTTTCATTTGACCTGAATATAACTTAAAAACCTGAATATAACTTAATCATGTTATATTTGTCCTAATTATAACTCAATCAAGCTAAATTTGATTTGAATATAATTTAATCATGTTAAATTTGACCTGAATATCACTTAATCGTGTTAAATTTACTTGGATATAACTTAATCATGTTAAAGTTGATCTGAATATAATTTAATCAAGCTAAATTTGATCTGAATATAATTTAATTATGCTAAATTTGACCTGAATATAACTTAATCGTGTCAAATTTGACTTGAATATGACTTAATCACGTTAAATTTAGCATGAATATAACTTAATCAAGCTAAATTTGATCTGAATATAATTTAATCATGCTAAATGTGATCTGAATATACCTTAATCATGTTAAATTTGACCTGAATATCACTTAATCGTGTTAAATTTGTCATTAATATAACTTATTCATGCTAAATTTGATCTCAAAATAAGATAATAATGTTAAAGTTTATCTGAATATAATTTGATCATGAAAAATTTGACCTGAATACAATTTAATCATGTTAAATTTGACCTGCATATAACTTAATGAAGCTAAATTTGATCTGAATATAATTTAATGAGGCTAAATGTGATCAGAATACAACTTAACCATGCTAAATTTGAAATGAATATAATTTAAATATGCTAAATGTAATCTGAATACAACTTAATCATGCTAGATTTGAACTGAATATAACTTAATCGTGTTAAATTTGACATGAATTCAAATTAATCATGCTAAATTTGACCTGAAAATAACTTAAATATTTTAAATTGGATCTGAAAATAATTTAATCATGCTAAATCTGACCTAAATATAACTTAACCATAATAAATTTGAACTGAATATAACTTAATCGTGTTTCATTTGACCTGAATATAACTTAATCATGATAAATTTGAACTGAATATAATCATGCTAAAGTTGACCTAATATAATTTAACCATGTTAAATTTGACTTGAATATGACTTAGTCACGTTAAATTTTGCATGAATATAATTTAATCAAGCTAAATTTGATCTGAATATAATTTAATCATGCTAAATGTGATCTCAATACCACTTAATCATGCTAAATTTGATCTGGATATAACATAATCATGTTAAAGTTGATCTGAATAGAATTTAATCATGCTAAATATGATCTGAATACAACTTAATCATGCTAAATGTGATCGTAATATTACTTAAACATGCTAAATTTTACCTGAATATAATTTGATCATGCTAAATGTGATCTGAATATAACTTAATTATATTAAATTTTCACATTAAACAT
>NW_013675161.1:9956-16981 GCF_000517525.1 Limulus polyphemus | reverse complement strand
ATCATTTTAAAGTTGATCTGAATATAATTTAATCATGCTAAATTTGATTTGGATATAACTTAATCATTTTAAAGTTGATCTGAATATAATTTAATCATGCTAAATGTGATCTTAATATTACTTAAACATGCTAAATTTTACCTGAATATAATTTGATCATGCTAAATGTGATCTGAATATAACTTAATTATATTAAATTTGAACTGAATATAACTTAATCGTGTTTCATTTGACCTGAATATAACTTAATCATGCTAAATGTGATCTGAATATAACTTAATTATATTAAATTTGAACTGAATATAACTTAATCGTGTTTCATTTGACCTGAATATAACTTAATCATGATAAATTTGAACTGAATATAATCATGCTAAAGTTGACCTTAATATAATTTAATCATGTTAAATTTGACTTGAATATGACTTAATCACGTTAAATTTAGCATGAATATAATTTAATCAAGCTATATTTGATCTGAATATAATTTAGTCATGCTAAATGTGATCTTAATACCACTTAATGATGCTAAATGTGATCTGGATATAACATAATCATGTTAAAGTTGATCTGAATAGAATTTAATCATGCTAAATATGATCTGATTACAACTTAATCATGCTAAATGTGATCCGAATACTACTTAAACATGCTAAATTTTATTTGAATGTAACGTAATCATGTTAAATTTGACCTGAATATAACTTAATCATATTAAATTTGATCTGAATATAACTGAATCAAATTAAATTTGACCTGAATATAACTTAATCATGTTAAATTTGACCGAAATATAAATTAATCAAGCTAAATTTGATTTGAATATAATTTAATCATGTTAAATTTGACCTGAATATCACTTAATCGTGTTAAATTTACATGGATATAACTTAATCATGTTAAAGTTGATCTGTATATAATTTAATCAAGCTAAATTTGATCTGAATATAATTTAATTATGCTAAATTTGACCTGAATATAAATTAATCATGTTAAATTTGACTTGAATATGACTTAATCACGTTTAATTTAGCATGAATATAACTTAATCAAGCTAAATTTGATCTGAATATAATTTAATCATGCTAAATGTGATCTGAATATAACTTAATCATGTTAAATTTGACTTGAATATGACTTAATCACGTTAAATTTAGCATGAATATAACTTAATCAAGCTTAATGTGATCTGAATATAATTTAATTATGCTAAATTTGACCTGAATATAACTTAATCATGTTAAATTTGACTTGAATATGACTTAATCACGTTTAATTTAGCATGAATATAACTTAATCAAGCTAAATTTGATCTGAATATAATTTAATCATGCTAAATGTGATCTAAATATAACTTAATCATGTTAAATTTGACCTGAATATCACTTAATCGTGTTAAATTTGTCCTTAATATAACTTATTCATGCTAAATTTGATCTCAATATAAGATAATCATGTTAAAGTTGATCTGAATAGAATTTAATCATGCTAAACATGATCTGAATACAACTTAATCATACTAAATTTAACCTGAATATAACTTAATCGTGTTTCATTTGACCTGAATATAACTTAATCATGATAAATTTGAACTGAATATAATCATGCTAAAGTTGACCTTAATATAATTTAATCATGTTAAATTTGACTTGAATATGACTTAATCAAGTTAAATTTTTCATGAATATAATTTAATCAAGCTGAATTTGATCTGAATATAATTTAATCATGCTAAATGTGATCTTAATACCACTTAATCATGCTAAATTTGATCTGGATATAACATAATCATGTTAAATTTGATGTGAAAATAATTTAATCATGCTAAATCAGACCTAAATATAACTTAACCATAATAAATTTGACCTGAATATAACTTAATCATACTAAATTTGAACTGAATATAACTTAATCTTGTTTCATTTGACCTGAATATAACTTAATCATGCTAAAGTTGACCTTAATATAATTTAATCATGTTAAATTTGACTTGAATATGACTTAATCGTGTTAAATTTACTTGGATATAACATAATCATGTTAAAGCTGATCTGAATATAATCTAATCATGTTTAATTTGATCTGAATATAATTTGATCATGCTAAATGTGATCTGAATATAACTTAATTATATTAAATTTGACCTGAATATAACTTAATCATGTTAAGTTTGACCTAAATATAACTTAATCAAGCTAAATTTGATTTTAATATAATTTAATCATGTTAAATTTGACCTGAATATCACTTAATCGTGTTAAATTTACTTGGATATAACTTAATCATGTTAAAGTTGATCTCAATATAATTTAATAAAGTTAAATTTGATCTGAATATAATTTAATTATGCTAAATTTGAACTGAATATAACTTAATCGTGTTAAATTTGACCTGAATATAACTTAATCAAGCTAAATTTGATCTGAATATAATATAAGCATTCCAAAGTTGACCTTAATATAACTTAATCATGTTAAATTTGACTTGCATATGACTTAATCACGTTAAATTTAGCATGAATATAATTTAATCAAGCTATCACATTTAGCATGATTAAATTATATTCAGATCAAATTTACCATGATTATATTGTATTCAGATCATATTTAGGATGATTAAATTCTATTCAGATCAACTTTAACATGATTATGTTATATCCAGATCAAATTTAATATGATTAAGTGGTATTAAGAAATGTGATCTGAATACTACTTAAACATGCTAAATTTTACCTGAATATAACTTAATCATGTTAAATTATACCTGAATATAATTTAATCATGTTACCTGATATGAATACAACTTAATAATGCTAAATTTGACCTGAATATAAATTAAGTTATATTCAGGTCAAATTTAACATGATTAACATGATTAAGTTATATTCAGGTCAAATTTAATTTGATTCAGTTATATTCAGATCAAATTTAATATGATTTTTAGTTTGATTAAGTTATATTTAGATCACATTTCTTGATTAAGTTATATTCATGCTAAATTTAACGTGATTAAGTTATATTCAAGTAAATTTAACACGATTAAGTGATATTCAGATCAAATTTAACATGATTAAATTATATTCAAATCAAATTTAGCTTCATTAAGTTATATTTAGGTCATATTTAACATGATTAAGTTATATTCAGGTCAAATTTAATATAATTAAGTTATATTCAGATCACATTTAGCATGATCAAGTTATATTCAGATCACATTAAACATGATTAAATTATATTCAGATCATCTTTAACATGATTAAGTTATATCCTAGTAAATTTAACACGATTAAGTGATATTCAGGTCAAATTTAACATGATTAAATTATATTCATATCAAAGTGTGATATGAATACAACTTAATAATGCTAAATTTGACCTGAATATAAATTAATCATGTTAAATGTGACCTAAATATAACTTAATCAAGCTAAATTTGATCTGAATATAATTTAATCATGTTAAATTTGACCTGAATATCACTTAATCGTGTTAAATTGTACTTGGATATAACTTAATCATGTTAAAGTTGATCTAAATATAATTTAATCATGCTAAATATGATATGAATACAACTTAATCATGCTAAATGTGATCTAAAAAAAACTTAATCATGCTATATTTGATCTGGATATAACTTAAACATGTTAAAGGTGATCAGAATATAATTCAATCATGCTAAATGTGATCTGAATATAATTTAATCATGCTCAATTTGAACTAAATATAACATAATCGTGTTACATTTGACCTGAATACAACCTAATCATGCTAAATTTGAACTGAATATAATTTAATGATGTTAAATTTGACCTGAATAAAACTTAAACATGCTAAATGTGATGTGGATATAACTTAATCATGTTAAAGTTTAAATTAATATAATTTAATCGTTATAACTTCGAACTGAATATAATTTAATCATGCTAAATTAGACCTGAATATAACTTAATCATGCTAAGTTTGATCTGGATATAACTTAATCATGTTAAGGTTCATCTGAATATAATTTAATAATGTTAACTGTGATATGAATACAACCTAATCATGCTAAATGTGATCTGGATATAACTTAATCATGTTAAAGTTGAAATGAATATAATTTAAGCGTTATAACTTCGAACTGAATATGACTTAGTTATGCTAAATTTGAACTGAAAAAAATTTAATCATGTTAAATTTGACCTGAATAATAATTTAATCAAGCTAAATTTGACCTGAATATAATTTAATCATGCTAAATGTGATGAGAATACAACTTAATCATGCGAAATTTGAACTGAATATAATTTAGTCATGCTAAATGTGATCTAAATATAACATAATCATGTTAAAGTTGATCTGAATAGAATTTAATCATGCTAAATATGATCTGAATACAACTTAATCATGCTAAATGTGATCTGAATATTACTTAAACATGCTAAATTTTACCTGAATATAACTTAATCATGTTAAATTATACCTGAATATAATTTAATCATGTTAACTGTGATATGAATACAACTTAATAATGCTAAATTTGACCTGAATATAAATTAATCATGTTAAATTTGACCTGAATATAACTTAATCATATTAATATTGATCTGAATATAACTGAATCAAATTAAATTTGACCTGAATATAACTTAATCATGTTAAATGTGATCTAAATATAACTTAATCAAACTAAATTTGATCTGAATATAATTTAATCATGTTAAATTTGACCTGAATATCACTTAATCGTGTTAAATTTACTTGGATATAACTTAATCATGTTAAAGTTGATCTGAATATAATTTAATCCTGTTAAATTTGATCTGAATATAATTTAATTATGCTAAATTTGAACTGAATATAACTTAATCGTGTTAAATTTGACCTGAATATAACTTAATCAAGCTAAATTTGATCTGAATATAATATAAGCATTCCAAAGTTGACCTTAATATAACTTAATCATGTTAAATTTGACTTGCATATGACTTAATCACGTTAAATTTAGCATGAATATAACTTAATCAAGGTAAATTTGATCTGAATATAATTTAATCATGCTAAATGTGGTCTGAATACCAGTTAATCATGCTATATTTAAACTGGATATAACATAACCATGTTAAAGTTGACATGAATATAACTTAATCATGCTAAGTTTGATCTGGATATAACTTAATCATGCTAAAGTTGATCTGAATATAATTTAATCACGCTAAATGTGATCTGAATACAGGTTAATCAAGCTAAATGTGAACTGAATATAATTTAATCATGTTAAATTTGACCTGAATATTACTTAATCGTGTTAAATTTGACTTGGTTATAACTTAATTATGTTAATGTTGATCTGAATATAATTTAATCATGTTAACTGTGATATGAATGCAACATAATCATGCTAAATTTGAACTGAATATAGTTTAATCATGTTAAATTTGACCTGAATATAACTTAATCAAGCTAAATTTGACCTGAATATAACTTAATCATACTAAATGTGATGAGAATAAAACTTAGTCATGCTAAATTTGAACTGAATATAATTTAGTCATGCTAAATGTGATCTGAATACAACTTAATCATGCTAAATTTGACCTGAATATAACTTAATCGTGTTTATTTTGACCTGAATATAACTTAATGATGCTAAATGTGATCTGAATATAATTTAATCATTATAAATTTGAATTGAATATAAGTCAATCATGCTAAAATTGACCTGAATATAACTTAATCATGCTAAATTTGATCTGGATATAACTTAATCATTTTAAAGGTGATCTGATTATAATTTAATCATGGTAAATGTGATCTGAATATAATTTAATCATGTTAAATTTGACCTGAATATCACGTAATCGTGTTAAATGCGACCTGAATATAACTTAGTCATGCTAACTTTGATCGGAATATAATTTAATCATGTTGAAGTTTTTCTGAATATAATTTAATCATGCTAAACGTGATCTGAATATAACTTAATCATTTTAAATTTAATTTGGATAAAATTAATCATGTAAAATCTGACCTAAATATAATTTAGTCATACTAAATTTGATCTGAATATAAGTTAATCATAATAAATTTGACCTTAATATAATTTAATCATGCTAAATTTATCGGAATGTAACTTAATCATAATAAATTTGACCCGAATATAATTTAATCATGCATAATTTGATCTGAATATAACTTAATCATATTAAATTTGACATAAATATAACTTAATCAAGCTACATTTGATCTGAATATAATTTAATCATGCTAAATGTGATCTGAATACAACTTAATCGTGTTAAATTTGACCTGAATATAACTTAATCATGCTAAATTTGATCTGAATACAACTTAATCATGCTAAATTTGATCTGGATATAACTTGATCATGTTAAAGTTGATCTGAATATAAAGTAATCATGGTAAATTTGATTTGGATAAAAATAATCATGCTAAATCTGGCCTAAATATAACTCAATCATATTGAATTTGATCTGAATATAACTTAATCAAGATAAATTTCACCTGAATATAACTTAATCATGTTTAATTTGATCTGAATTTAGCTTAATCTTATTTAATTTGATTTGAATATAATTTAATCATGCTAAATTTGATATGAATATTACTTAATTATGTTATATTTGACCTGAATATAACTTAATCAAGCTAAATTTGACCTGAATATAACGTAATCATGTTAAATTTCACATGAATATAACTTAGTCATGCTAATTTTGATCTGAATATAATGTAATCATGCTAAATGTGATCTGAATACAACTTAATCATGTTAAATTTGACCTGAATATAACTTAATCGTGTTAAAGTTGATATGAATATAATTTAATCATGCTAAATGTGATCTGAATACAAATTAATCATGTTAAATTTGACCTGAATATCACTTAATCGTGTTAAAGTTGATATGAATATAATTTAATCATGCTAAATGTGATCTGAATAAAAATTAATCATGCTAAATCTGATCTGAATATAACTCAATCATACTAAATATGACCTGAATATAATTTAATCATGCTAAAT
>NW_013675161.1:0-9946 GCF_000517525.1 Limulus polyphemus | reverse complement strand
TTATATTCAGGTCAAATTTAACATGATTAATTTGTATTCAGATCACATTTAGCATGAATAAATTATATTCATATCAACTTTAACACGATTAAGTTATATTCAGGTCAAATTTAACATGATTAATTTGTATTCAGATCACATTTAGCATGATTAAATTATATTCATATCAACTTTAACACGATTAAGTTATATTCAGGTCAAAGTTAACATGATTAAGTTATATTCAGGTAAAATTTAGCATGATCAATTTGTATGCAGATCACAATTACCATGATTAAATTATATTCAGATCAATTTTAATATGATTAAAATATATTCAGGTCTTATTTAATATGATTAAGTTATATTCAGGTCACATTTAGCATGATTGAATTATATTCAGATAAACATTACCATGATTGAATTATATTCAGATCAAATTTAGGATTATAAATTTGAAATGAATATAACTTAATCATGCTAAAATTGACCTGAATATAACTTAATCATGCTAAATTTGATTTGGATATAACTTAATCATGTTAAAGGTGATCTAATTATAATTTAATCATGCTAAATGTGATCTGAATATAATTTAATCATGTTAAATTTGACCTGGATATCACTTAATCGTGTTAAATGCGACCTGAATAGAACTTAATCATGATAAAGCTGATCGGAATATAATTTAATCATGGTGAAGTTTATCTGAAAATAATTTAATCATGCTAAACGTAGTCTGAATATAACTTAATCATTTTAAATTTGATTTGGATAAAATTAATCATTTAAAATCTGACCTAAATATAATTTAGTCATACTAAATTTGAATGAATATAACTTAATCATAATAAATTTGACCTGAATATAACTTAATCATGCTAAATGTGATCTGAATATAACTTAATCATACTAAATTTGTCCTGAATATAACTTAATAAAGATAAATTTGATCTGAATATAACGTAATCATGTTAAATATGAAATGAATGTAACTTAATGAAGCTAAATTTGATCTGAATATAATTTAATCGTGCTAAATGTCTTCTGAATACAACTTAATCGTGTAAAATTTGACCTGAATATAAATTAATCATGCTAAGTTTGATCTGAATACAACTTAATCATGCTGAATTTGACCAGAACATAAATTAATCATACTAAATTTGATCTGGATATAACTTAATCATATTAAAGTTGATCTGAATATAATGTAATCATGGTAAATTTGATTTGGATAAAAATAATCATGCTAAATCTGACCTAAATATAACTTAATCATATTAAATTTGATCTGAATATAACTTAATCAAGCTAAATTTGACCTGAATATAATTTTATCATGTTAAATTTGATCTGAATTTAAGTTAATCATATTTAATTTGAATTGAATATAATTTAATCATGCTAAATTTGATCTGAATATAACTTAATTTTGTTAAATTTTACCTGAATATAACTTAATCAAGCTAAATTTTATCTGAATATAATGTAATCATGATAAATGTGATCTGAATAGAACTTAATCATGCTAAATTTCAACTGCATATAACTTAATCAAGTTAAATTTGACCTGAGTATAACTTAAACAAACTAAATTTGATCTGAATATCACGTCATCATGTTAAATTTGACATGAATATAACTTAATCGAGTTAAATTTGACCTGAATATAACTTAATCATTCTAAATTTGATCTGAATACAACTTAATCATGATAAATTTCACCTGAATATAAATTAATCATGATTCATTTGACCTGAATATAACTTAATCATATTAAATTTGATCTGAAAATAATTTAATCATGCTAATTGTGATCTGAATATAACTTAATCATGTTATATTTGACATGAATTTAAGTTAATCAAGCTAAATTTGATCTGAATATAATTTAATCATACTAAATGTGATCTGAATACAGCTTAATCATGCTAAATTTGAAATGAATATAACTTAATCGTTTTAACTTTGACCTGAATATAACTTTATCATGCTAAATTTGTTCTGAATACAACTTAATCATGCAAAATTTGACCTGAATATAAATTAATCATGCTACATTTGACCTGAATATAACTTAATCATATTAAATTTGATCTGAAAATAATTTAATCATGCTAAATTTGATCTGAATATAAAGTAATCATGTTGAATTTGACATGAATATAACTTAATCATATTAAATTTGATCTGAAAATAATTTAATCATGTTAAAGTTGATCTGAATATAATGTAATCATGGTAAATTTGATTTGGATAAAAATAATCATGCTAAATCTGACCTAAATATAAGTTAATTATACTAAATTTGATCTGAATATAGCTTAATCAAACTAAATTTGACCTGAATATAATTTAATCATGCTAAATTCGATCTGAATTTAACTTAATCATATTAAATTTGACTTGAATATAATTTAATCATGCTAAATTTGATCTGAATATAACATAATATGCTGAATTTGACCTGAATACAAATTAATCATGCTAAATTTGAACTGCATATAAATTAATCGTGTTACATTTGACCTGAGTGTAACTTAATAATGCTAAATTTGATCTCTATATAATGTAATCATGCTAATTGTGATGTGAATAGAAATTAATCGTGTTACATTTGATCTGAGTGTAACTTAATCATGCTAAGTTTGATCTCTATATAATGTAATCATGCTAATTGTGATCTGAATAGAAATTGATTATGCTAAATTTTACCTGAATATAACTTAATCATGTTAAATTTGACCTGAATATAACTTAATCATACTAAATTTGACCTGAATATAATATAATCATATTATATTTGATCTGATTATAATTTAATCATGCTAAATCAGATGTCAATACAAATTATTCATGCTAAATCTGGCCTAAATATAACTTAATGATACTAAATTTGATCTGAATATAATTTAATCATGCTAAATGTGATCTGAATACAACTTAATCATGCTAAATCTGACCTGAATATAACTTAATCAAGCTAAATTTTATTTCAATATAATTTAATCATGCTAAATGTGATCTGAATACAACTTAATCGTGTTAGATTTGACCTGAATATAAATTAATCATGCTAAGTTTGATCTGAATACAACTTAATCATGCTGAATTTGACCTGAACATGAATTAAGCATACTAAATTTGATCTGGATATAACTTAATCATGCTAAGTTTGATCTGAATACAACTTAATCATGCTGAATTTGACCAGAACATAAATTAATCATACTAAATTTGATCTGGATATAACTTAATCATATTAAAGTTGATCTGAATATAATGTAATCATGGTAAATTTGATTTGGATAAAAATAATCATGCTATATCTGACCTAAATATAACTTAATCTTATTAGATTTGATCTGAATATAACTTAATCAAGCTAAATTTGAACTGAATATAATTTAATGATGTTAAAGTTGACCTGAATATAACTTAATGATGCTAAATTTGATCTGGATATAACTTAATCATGTTAAAGTTGATCTGAATATAATTTTATCATGTTAAATTTGATCTGAATTTAAGTTAATCATATCTAATTTGAATTGAATATCATTTAATCATGCTAAATTTGATCTGAATATAACTTAATTTTGTTAAATTTTACCTGAATATAACTTAATCAAGCTAAATTTGATCTGAATACAACTTAATCATGTTAAATTTCACCTGAATATAAAATAATCATGATACATTTGACCTGAATATAACTTAATCATATTAAATTTGATCTGAAAATAATTTAATCATGCTAATTGTGATCTGAATATAACTTGATCATGTTATATTTGACATGAATATAAGTTAATCAAGCTAAATTTGATCTGAATATAATTTAATCATGCTAAATGTGATCTGAATACAGCTTAATAATGCTAAATTTGAAATGAATATAACTTAATCGTTTTAACTTTGTCCTGAATATAACTTTAACATGCTAAATTTGACATGAATATAACTTAATCAAGCTAAATTTGATCTGATTATAATTTAATCATGCTAAATGTATTCTGAATACAACTTAATCATGCTAAATTTGATCTGCATATAACATAATCGTGTTACATTTGACCTGAGTGTAACTTAATCATGCTAAATTTGATCTTTATATAATGTAATCATGCTAATTGTGATCTGAATAGAAATTGATTATGCTAAATTTTACCTGAATATAACTTAATCATGTTAGATTTGACCTGAATATAACTTAATCGTGTTAAAGTTGATCCGAATATAATTTAATCATGCTAAATGTGATCTGAATACAAATTAATCATGCTAAATCTGACCCGAATTTTACTTAATCATACAAAATTTGACCTGAATATAACTTAATCATATTATATTTGATCTGCATACAAATTAATCATGCTAAATCTGACCTGAATATAACTTATTAATACTAAATCTGGCCTAAATATAACTTAATCATACTAAATTTGATCTGAATATAATTTAATCATGCTAAATGTGATCTGAATACAACTTAATTATGCTAAATTTGACCTGAATATAACTATATCATATTACATTTGATCTGAATATAATTTAAGCATGCTAATTGTGATCTGAATACAAATTAATCATGCTAAATCTGCCCTAAATATAACTTAATCATACTAAATTTGACCTGAATATAACTTAATCATATTAAAATTTATCTGAATATAATTTAATCATTCTAATTGTGATCTGAATACAAATTGATCATGCTAAATGTGACATAAACATAAATTAGTCGTATTAAATTTGATTTGAATATAACTTAATTATGCTAAATTTGATCTGGATATAACATGATCATGTTAAAATTGATCTGAATATAATTTAATCATTATAAATTTGAACTGAATATAACTTAATCATGCTAAAATTGACCTGAATATCAATTAATCATGCTAAATTTGATTTGGATATAACTTAATCATGTTGACTTTGACATGAATATAACTTAATCAAGCAAAATTTGATCTCAATATAATTTAATCATGCTAAATGTGATCTGAATCCAACTTATTCGTGTTAAATTTGACCCGAATATAACTTAATCATGCTAAATTTGATCTGAATACAACTTAATCATGCTGAATTTGACCTGAACATAAATTAATCATACTAAATTTGATCTGGATATAACTTAATCATGTTAAAGTTGATCTGAATATAATGTAATCATGGTAAATTTGATTTGGATAAAAATAATCATGCTAAATCTGACCTAAATATAAGTTAATCATACTAAATTTGATCTGAATATAATTTAATCATGCTAAATATGATCTGAATAAAAATTAATCATGCTAAATCTGACCTGAATATAACTTAATCATACTAAATTTGACCTGAATATAATTTAATCATACTAAATTTGACCTGAATATAACTTAATCATAATAAATTTGACCTTAATATAACTTAATCATATTATATTTGATCTGCTTATAATTTAATCATGCTAAATCAGATCTCAATATAAATTATTCATGCTAAATCTGGCCTAAATATAACTTAATCATACTAAATTTGATCATGCTAAATGTGATCTGAATACAACTTAATCATGCTAAATTTGAACTCAATATAACTTAATCGTGTTAATTTTGACCTGAATTTAACTTAATCATATTAAATTTAACATGAATATAATTTAATCATGCTAAATTCGATTTGAATATAACTTATTTATGTTAAATTTGACCTGAATATAACTTAATCAAGATAAATTTGATCTGAATATAACGTAATCATGTTAAATTTTACATGAATATAACTTAATCAAGCTAAATTTGATCTGAATATAATTTAATCATGCTAAATGTGAACTGAATACAACTTAATCATGCTAAATTTGAACTGCATATAACTTAATCGTGTTAAATTTGACCTGAGTATAACTCAATCATGCTAAATTTGATGTGAATATAATGTAATCATGCTAATTGTGATCTCAATACAAATCGATTTTGCTAAATTTTACCTGAATATAACTTAATAATGTTAAATTTGACCTGAATATAACTATATCATATTACATTTGATCTGAATACAATTTAATCATGCTAGTTGTGATCTGAATACAAATTAATCATGCTAAACTGGCCTAAATATAACTTAATCATACTAAATTTGATCTGAATTTAACTTAATCGTATCAAATTTAACATGAATATCATTTAATCATGCTAAATCTGACCTGAATATAACTTAATCATACTAAATTTGACTTGAATATAAATTAATCATGTTAAATTTGATCTGAATTAAACGTAATTATGTTAAATTTGGCATGAATATATCTTAATCAAGCTAAATTTGATCCGAATATAACGTAATTATGTTAAATTTGACATGAATATAACTTAATCAAGCTAAAGTTGATCTGAATATAATTTAATCATTATAAATTTGAACTGAATATAACTTAATCATGCTAAAATTGACCTGAATATAATTTAATCATGCTAAATTTGATCTCCATAAAACTTAATCATGTTAAATTTGACCTGAATATAACTTAATCAAGTTAAGTTTGATCTGAATATAATTTAATCATGCTCAAAATTGAACTGAATATAACTTAATCATGCTAAATTTGATCTGGATATAACTTAATCAAGCTAAATTTGATTTGAATATAATTTAATCATGTTAAATTTGATCTGAATTTAACTTAATCATATTTTATTTGAATTGAATATAATTTAATCATGTTAAATTTGATATGAATATAACTTAATTTTGTTAAATTCTATCTGAATATAACTTAATCAAGCTAAATTTGATCTGAATATAACGTAATCATGTTAAATTTGACATGAAAATAACTTAATCAAGCTAAATTTGACCTGAATATAATGTAATAATGCTAAATGTGATCTGAATAGAACTAAATATGCTAAATTTCAACTGTATGTAACTTAATCGTGCTAAATTTGACCTGAGCATAACTTAATCATGCTAAATTTCACCTGAATATAAATTAATCATGATACATTTGACCTGAATATAACTTAATCATATTAAATTTGATCTGAAAATAATTTAATCATGCTAATTGTGATCTGAATATAACTTAATCATGTTATATTTGACATGAAAATAATTTAATCAAGCTAAATGTGATCTGAATATAATTTAATCATGCTAAATGTGATCTGAATACAGCTTAATCATGCTAAATTTAAAATGAATATAACTTAATCGTGTTAACTTTGACCTGATTATAACTTTATCATCCTAAATTTGATCTGAATACAACTTAATCATGCTAAATTTGACCTGAATATAAATTAATCATGCTACATTTGACCTGAATATAACTTAATCATATGAAATTTGATCTGAAAATAATTTAATCATGCTAGATTTGAGATGAATATAACTTAATCATGTTATATTTGACATAAATGTAACTTAATTAAGCTAAATTTGATCTCAATATAATTTAATCATGCTAAATGTTATCTGAATATAACTTAATCATACCTGAATACAACTTAATCATGTTAAAGTTGATCTGAATATAATTGAATCATTCTAAATATGATCTGAATATAATTTAATTATGTTAAATTTGACCTGAATATCACTTAATCGTGTTAAATTTGACCTGAATATAACATAATCATGCTAACTTTGATCGGATTATAATTTAATCATGTTAAAGTTTATCTGAATATAATTCAATCATGCTAAATGTAATCTGAATATCACTTAATCATATTAAATTTGACCTGAATATAATTTAATCATGCTAAATTTGACCTGAATATAACTTAATTATTTAAAATTTGATTTGGATAAAATTAATCATGTAAAATCTGGCCTAAATATAACTTAGTCATACTAAATTTGATCTGAATATAAGTTAATCATAATAAATTTGACCTGAATATAATTTAATCATGCTAAATTTGATCTGAATATTATTTAATCATGCTAAATGTGATCTTAATACAAATTAATCATGCTTAATCTGACCTGAATATAACTTAATAACACTAAATTTGACCTGAATATAACTATATCATATTACATTTGATCTGAATATAATTTATTCATGCTAATTGTGATCTGAATACAAATTGATCATGCTAAATGTGACCTAAATATAACTTAATCATATTAAATTTTACTTGAATATAACTTAATCATGCTAAATTTGACCTGGATATAACTTAATCATGTTAAAGTTGATCTGAATATAATTTAATCATTATAAATTTGAACTGAATATAACTTAATCATGCTAAAATTGACCTGAATATAACTTAATCATGCTAAATTTGATCTGGATGTAACTTAATCATGCTAAATTTATCTGAATATAACTTAATCATAATAAATTTGACCTGAATATAATTTAATCATGCTAAATTTGATCTGAATATAATTTAATCATGTTAAATTTGACCTGAATATCACTTAATCGTGTTAAATGCGACCTGAATATAACTTAATCATGCTAACTTTGATCGGAATATAATTTAATCATGTTGAAGTTTATCTTAATATAATTTAATCATGCTAAACGTGATCTGAATATAACTTAATCATTTTAAATTTGATTTGCATAAAATTAATCATGTAAAATCTGACCTAAATATAACTTAGTCATAGTAAATTTGATCTGAATATAAGTTAATCATAATAAATTTGACCTGAATTTAATTTACTAATGCTAAATTTATCTGAATATAACTTAATCATAATAAATTTGACCTGAATATAATTTAATCGTGTTAAATTTGACCTGATTATTACTTAATCGTGTTAAATTTGACCTGAATATTACTTAATCGTGTTAAATTTGACTTGGATATAACTTTATCATGTTAAGGTTGACCTGAATATAATTTAATCATGTTAACTGTGATATGAATACAACATAATCATGATGAATTTGAACTGAATATAATTTAATCATGTTAAATTTGACCTGAAAATATTTTAATCAAGCTAAATTTGACCTGAATATAATTTAATCATGCTAAAAGTGATGAGAATACAACTTAGTCATGCTAACTTTGAACTGAATATAACTTAATCATATTAAATTTGATCTGAAAATAATTTAATCATGCAAAATCTGACCTAAATTTAACTTAATCATACTTAATTTGACCTGAATATAAAATAATCATGCTAAATATGATCTGAATACAACTAAATCATGGTAAATGTGATCTGAATACAACTTAATCGTTATAACTTTTAACTGAATATAATTTAATCATGCTAAATGTGATCTGGATATAACTTAATCATGTTAAAGTTGATCTGAATATAATTTAATCGTTATAACTTTGAACTGAATATAACTTAATCATGCTAAATTAGATCTGAATATAACTTAATCATGCTAAGTTTGATCTGGATATAACTTAATCATGTTAAAGTTGATCTGAATATAATTCAAGCATGCAAAATGTGATCTGAATATAATTTAATCGTTATAACTTTGAACTGAATTTAACTTAATCATGTTAAGTTTGATCTGGATATAACTTAATTATGTTAAAGTTGATCTGAATATAATTCCAGCATGCAAAATGTGATCTGAATATAATTTAATTATATTCAGTTCAAATTTAGCATGGTTAAGTTGTATTCAGGTCAAATTTAACACGATTATGTTACATTCAAGTCAAATTTAATATGATTAAGTTATATTCAGTTCAAATTTAGCATGATTAATTATATTCAGATCAACTTTAACATGATTAAGTTATATCCAGATCAAATTTAGCATGATTAAGTTATATTCAGGTCAAACTTAGCATGATTAAGTTATATTCAGTTCAAAGTTATAACGATTAAATTATATTCAGATCACATTAGCATGTTTGAATGATATTCAGATCAACTTTAACATGATTAAGTTATATCCAGATCACATTTAGCATGATTAAATTATATTCAGATCACATTTAGCATGATTAAATTATATTCAGATCAC
>NW_013675160.1:21231-25496 GCF_000517525.1 Limulus polyphemus | reverse complement strand
CACACGCTGCTGTACATACATAGCGTTAGTTTTCACAACTTCAGTCACGTGCTACTGTACATACATAGCGTTAGTTTTCACAACTTCAGTCACGTGCTACTGTACATACATAGCGTTAGTTTTCACACCTCCAGTCACGTGCTACTGTACATACATAGCGTTAGTTTTCACAACTCCAGTCACGTGCTACTGTACATACATAGCGTTAGTTTTCACACAGACACGCGCTAACGAGAAGTCCTCACTCCACGATTTAAAATAGAAAGAAATTCCTTAATATTATTGGACGCTCAGTTACGAGCGTGACTAACAAGCAAAAAGAAAAACAATAATTTTGACCAAATAAACCCTTTCTGTTTAACTGAAATATCTTTTTAAAAATGAAATAGATAAAAAAATCCTGAAAAATAAATACCTGCTGTTAAATTTTTCTGGGTGTTTTTCTCTTTCCAAATGAAACTTTATGGCGATGGACGCATCCTGCCCAAAAAATAAACATTTGGGGTTAATATTTATTAATAGGAAAATGAGGTTCATATGATACACAAAACAGAAAATAGCATTAAGTCTGTAATAAGAAAAACTGGATCAACTTAACAGACACCCACAAACTGTCTGTAAAATGTTACATATTAACGTCAAAAGCTATTGTTTCCGTTTAACTGTAATAAGAAAAACTGGATCAACCTAACAGACACCCACAAACTGTCTGTAAAATGTTACATATTAACGTCAAAAGCTATTGTTTCCGTTTAAAACTATAATGATGTTAAACGCACGTGTAAATAAACTCGAGCCAAACGTTCTCGAGATATCTGTGATGGTATGTTTGTTTGGAATTTGTTTGCAAAGCCACGCAAGGGATAACTTCTCAAAGTCGTCCCTAGCTTTGAATCGATAAGACTAGATGGAAAGCAGCCAGTAAAGAGCACCCCCCGCCAATTCTTTATCCACTCTTTTATGATCAGAGGTGGGATTTGAGCGTCGTGTTTATAGCCTAAAAATGTGAAGCACGTTTTTGTGGCAACTGGTCGCGAATCGTGAATTTTCTGATCCACTAATGCACTAGGCCAAGCCTTTTTGTTATTGTTGTTGTTGTTGTGTAGGACTGTAATAAGCTGCTTTCGGTTACTTACTCGTGTTTCTGTACACATTAATGAAATTTCTTCCTCGGTGGGTAAGCGGTAAGTTAAAATCCGGGGTTGGATTCCCCGCGGTGGACGGAGAGCAGATAGCCCATTACATCTTTTGTAATATGCAAGTTTGTTTGTTAGTTTTAGAGCAAAGCGTCCCGCAAATAATCGAGGCGTCATAACTTCAAGAAAAGCTGACACCAAATCGTTAATATTGCTTGTAACGTGCGATTTAGATTTTCAAAACAAAGCAAACCACCAACGTCGAAGACGTGAAAATACGATAGACTATCAAAAACTGCTACATATAGTGAAACACTTTAGATCTGATACTAATTTTACCAACACGACACCGTTATATATAGAGAAAATAAAGTATAAATTGTGCATGTTATGTCACGTTTTACTAAAAACGTTTTTGACGAAAACAAAGGGTTAAATTTACAAAATGTATTTTAAAGATAAAATCTTCAATTGAGTTATCGGTATTTTTTAAGAGTTTCATTAATTTATATTTGTTCTATTATGATTTGTTATCTGTGACTTCTTAAGACAGCTTTTATATAAAATTCAGTTGTACTGGTTAAAAATTAATAATTGTAAGGCCCCCCAGTGGCACAGCGGTATGTCTGCGGACTTACAACGCTAGAAACCGGGTTTCGATACCCGTGGTGGGCAGAGCACAGATAGCCCTTGTGTAGCTTTGTGCTTAATCAAAAACAAACAATAATTGTAAGATCTATCTGTATATCCAAAAACGGACAAATAGTAAAAGCTAATCAATAAAATTTTTTAATCTTTCGTTTCTTAATAGAAGCCCCCCAGTGGCACAGCGGTATGTCTGCGAACTTACAACGCTAGTAACCGGGTTTCGATACCCGTGGTGGGCAGAGCCAGATAGCCCATTGTGTAGCTTTGTGCATAAATTCAAAAAAAGAAAAGAACTCATTAACTATACAAGCACACATTTGGACATTTGAATTTCAAGTTATTGAAAATATAATAATAATTATATTTGTCCATTTAGATACTTTTTTCTACTCTGTCTTTCATTATTTGTAAATAGATTTCGAAGTTTACATATATATATAACGAAATGTGTGTTGGTTTCCATCTTATTTCTATAAAAATAATCTCACATAGATTTCGTCTAAAGTCTAAGCTGCGAGGCTGCACAACAACCAATCAAATGCCGCGCACTTACTTATTCCAGCCGCGCACATTCCTCAGTAATGGTGAGGAGGCTCAACACGTTGACGGCCTTAATGACCCTGACGGTCGATAAGGCCTAAAACCCCAAATAACCAACTGGTAGCATTGAAAAGTGGCCTAATGATTCAATAGGGTTGATGATTTAAAAATACCCCCCCCCCCAAAAAAAAAGAAATGGTAGCGCACACTGCCTTGATACTGGTGCACATGAAAACAAATTCATTCGGCATATGGAATGAAAAAATTATAGGGGGCATTGATGATAGTACTCCTGAAAATTACATAAACACGTAAAGAACTTTCACTTCACTATGTAATTAATATTCTCGCCCGGCTGTAAAATCTTAGCAAGTCGTTTTACTTCAGTTGTTTACTTTAGCTACGTTACACTATATTCCGAAGTTCGTTTCCTAATTTATATATCAAATGTTCTTTTCAGCGATCGGTTTTCTTATTCTGTTTCGTTTCCTTTGTTCAGCTTTGTCTTCTCTCACTTTCGCTGACGTTTCTCATCTTTACTTAATCCCATTTTTAAAATACGAAATAACGCAGTTGCTATCTAGCGTAAACGTGCTTACTATCAATTTGTTTCTCGGTAACGTATTTAACTCCCGTTACCCTAAACGCGCAGCTAAGCCTTAATCGCTTTTGCTCGTGCCTTGTTATCCCTTCTTTCTAACGTCATTTCAGTTACTTACATTCGACATCCATACGTCGCAGCAGGTGACGGAGATCAAAGACACTAGGACACATTTATTTTTATACAATATATTCCTGAATACTACTGTTTTCAAATAATAACGTACATTTTCTTCGCTGAGTATTGAGGTTGTTTTCTGAAAGACACCGTATTGAAATAACTTTAAAAAGGTAAAGTTGTCAGTAGAACTGGACTTAAAACATACAAAAGACGTTATTTCCTTTCAGGCACATCGTGTTACTAGATTAAGAGTAAAAAAACACACACACAAAACGACGTTTTTTTGGCACAATGAAAAGTAAAATATTTGTCAGATTTTTAAGCCGACTAGTTTCTGTAAAGTAGCTACTAGTCCTAATGACAGTAACTTTGTTACCGAAGCTAGTCAGCTGAAATATCTAATAAATATTTCTTCTTTCATTGTGCCAAAAAAAACAACATCGGTTTTGTTTACGTTTAATATATATATATATAAGCCCCCCTGGCACAGCGGACTTACAACGCTAGAATCCGGGTTTCGATACCCGTGGTGGGCAGAGCACGGATAGCCCATTGTGTAGCTTTGTGCTTAATTACAACATTGCTTGCTTTCGTATATATATTTATAAGCTGTATTTAACTTATATCTATTACATATAATTTAATTCAAGGTACGTGTACATTAATTAATAGTCTGAACATAACTTGTACAAACAACCCATTTATAACTTACTATTGATACATTACATACGTATATGTTTTGGACAAGATTTAAAGTTGAATTTTGATTTGTTTAACTTGCAAGTATTAATAGAAAATATAGTCTTTATTAAGTATTGTATCTCATGGTGGGCACGGCACAGATAGCCCATTTAAATAACCTTGTATGTCTGGAAACATATATCGTTGTACTGCTAAAATATAAATCAATTTCAACATTATTCACATAAATATTTTTATTAAATAATAACTTTATTGGCCGCTAGAGCGTTGTATTAAGGAAGTGGCTCCATCTATTTAACTTTAATAACACTAATTACCTTACATACGAAGTAAATGAATAGAATGGTAATCTGATTTGATAACACAATACTTGGTATATACAAAGTGGTAACTTACAAAATATGTTATAATAGTCGTTGTGGAAGATAAGGCTTCTACAAATATAACCCCAACTTAAACAGAGAGACTACAAACCACAACTTAAACTAACAGAGAGACTACAAACCACAACTTAAACT
>NW_013675160.1:14628-20308 GCF_000517525.1 Limulus polyphemus | reverse complement strand
TAAACTAACAGAGAGACTACAAACCACAACTTAAACTAACAGAGAGACTACAAGCCACTCACCACACCAATAGAGAAGTAATTGTTGAAGATATTACATGGTATGGGATCTCCTTTTTCTTCAGTGTCATCCGTGCTAGTAATATCGACTAAAAAACACAACTTAAACTAACAGAGAGACTACAAGCCACAACTTAAACTAACAGAGACACTACAAGCCAAAACTTAAACTAACAGAGAGACTACAAACCACAACTTAAACTAACAGAGAGACTACAAACCACAACTTAAACTAACAAAGACTACAAACAACAACTTAAACTAACAGAGAGACTACAAACCACAACTTAAACTAACAGAGAGACTACAAGCCACAACTTAAACTAATAGAGAAACTACAAACAACAACTTAAACTAACAGAGAGACTACAAGCCACAACTTAAACTAACAGAGAAGACTACAAACCACAACGTAGTCTCTCTGTTAGTTTAAGTTGTGGTTTGTAGTCTCTCTGTTAGTTTACAAACCACAACTTAAACTAACAGAGAGACTACAAACCACAACTTAAACTAACAGAGAGACTACAAGCCACTCACCACACCAATGGAGAAGTAATTGTTGAAGATATTACATGGTATGGGATCTCCTTTTTCTTCAGTGTCATCCGTGCTAGTAATATCGATTCTCCACCTGTCCATTAGCACCGTCGTTGATTTTTCTATCTTTTTCAATATCTTGTCCAGACTTTCATTCTCATAGCCTAAAACGTACAAGAAACATTCTTTCTTCAGAGTTTCTTAGTGACACGTCCGACTTTAATAACAAACTGAAAGTCGATTTACGAATGAAATAGTATTCCAGTGTTAAGACCAAACATCGCGTTTTTCTAATCATTAAATAAATATTAAATAAGCAAGTAATCTTTTTTTTAATTGTTAACAATGATTTATAGAAATAAAATCTCGTTTTATTTGTAAAATTAATACGTCAAAGTTCCACCTTCTATCCCTACACTAATTTAAATTACTAGGTATTCAGGGGTGAAGATTTATGCACCAGATGGCGGTAAGTGCTAGTTAAATTTGTTGAAATTAATGAGTAACATTGAAACATAAACAATTGATAATTTAAACACAATTTTCACCTGTCATCTGATTTTGTAATGTATTTTATTATAAAGTGTATAACGGTGAAAGTATATATTTTTACTTAATTTTTTTTTATTAAATAAAAAGTAAAATACACAGAACAATGTATCAGCTTGACTTTTCATAGACAGTTCTTCTTAATAGGTGTCATTAGGCTTAGATTGAACTTTAGTTTCAAATTAAACTTGATATGAAAAAACAACAATTGAAGAACATTTAATTTTGATTTTCACTGTCTTTTTTTTATTAAGTACACAATGGGCTATCTGCGCTTTGCCCACCGTAGATATCGAAACCCGATTTCTAACGATATAAGCCCTCAGACTTAAGGCTGTGTTAACAGGGGACGTCATATTTCTACTTACCAGGTCCCCAACGTAAACATCTTGCGAGATCATTTCCAGTACCAAGTGGCAAAATACAGACAGGGGGCGCCAGAGGCAGATTCATTTTGTCTACATGTTTAAAATATGAGAATGAAAAAAAAAAGTTTGTTAACTAAACAAAGAATTACCAGTATAAGAAAATAGGTTCTTGTTTTGTTTTCACAACTCAGAAAGTTTTCTTAAATAGTCACTAAACTTCCCACAATGTTTATCTTTTTCAGTTCTCTACAAAATAATAATCACATATTTTTATAAACTATTGTTCACCAGTTCACGAATTCTTATAAAACTGGACATAATACATTATACATACCTCACCGGTAGTGAACTGATTAAAACTGGACATGACACATTATACAGACCTCACAGGTAGTGAACGGGATAAAACTGACCATGACACATTATACAGACTCCATCGGTAGTGAACGGGATAAAACTGGACATAATACATTATACAGACCCCATCGGTAGTGAATGGGATAAAACTGGACATAATACATTATACAGACCCCATCGGTAGTGAATGGGATAAAACTGGACATGACACATTATACAGGCCCCACAGGTAGTGAATGGGATAAAACTGGACATGAAACATTATACAGGCCCACAGGTAGTGAACGGAATAAAACTTGACATGACACATTATACAGGCCCCACAGGTAGTGAACGGAATAAAACTTGACATGACACATTACACAGGCCCCACAGGTAGTGAATGGGATAAAACTGGACATGAAACATTATACAGACCCCACAGGTAGTGAACGGAATAAAACTTGACATGACACATTATACAGACCTCACCGGTAGTGAACTGGATAAAACAGGGCATGACACATTATACAGGCCCCACAGGTAGTGAACGGAATAAAACTTGACATGACACATTATACAGACCTTACAGGTAGTGAACTGGATAAACTGGACATGACACATTATACAGGCCCCACAGGTAGTGAACGGAATAAAACTTGACATGACACATTATACAGACCTCACCGGTAGTGAACTGGATAAAACTGGACATAATACATTATACAGACCTCACGGGTAGTGAACGGGATAAAACTGGACATGACTCATTATACAGATCTCACAGGTAGTGAACTGGGTAAAACTGGACATGACACATTATACAGACCTCACGGGTAGTGAACGGGACAAAACCGGACATGACACATTATACAGACCTCACAGGTAGTGAACTGGATAAAACTGGACATGACACATTATACAGACCTCACAGGTAGTGAACGGGATAAAACTGGACGTGACACATTATACAGACCTCACAGGCAGTGAACGGGATAAAACTGGACGTGACACATTATACAGACCTCACAGGCAGTGAACGGGATAAAACTGGACGTGACACATTATACAGACCTCACCGGTAATGAACGGGATAAAACTGGACATGACACATTATACAGACCTCACCGGTAGTGAACTGGATAATACAAATCGGTAATTTTAGGGACAAAATAATATTTGACAGCGACATAGTTTAGCCAAGAACAAAGAATTGTATAATTATATGCAAAATTTATTAAACTAGAATAGGTTTAGTAACAATGTACGGAGAAAATACATTTTTATGTACAACAAAAAAAAACACACACACAAACATATTGATTCATAGTTCAATAGTCCAATATATTTAATTACAATATACATATATATTCAATTAAATACATTTCGTTCTATAAAACAAAATTATAAACTTCAAAAGTTAAGATAGAATTCAATTTTCAAACGAGTGAAATTGTTTATAATTTCTTAAACTGTCTGGTTCTAATTTCTTATAATTCACAGAGCCCCCAAATAATTGCAAATAAAGAACTTATCAACATTTTCTTCATACCAATTGTGTCTAAGACCCAGCCAACAGTTCCGTCCCCACCACAGCAAAGCACTCGGAAATTCGGGACATCCTTGTAAAATTGCAACCTATGGAAATACGATATGATTAGGGTCTCCTAGAAGGTGTCATTTCTAACTTACTAAAACTTGTTCCTACTCTTCCTTCGGGGTATTTGTTGAAATTCTCAGATCTAATGAAACGATCGTAGGTGCATTTTTAGACTTACTGTTTCTATGCCTCAAAATAATACCCTGATATGTAGAATAAAAAAGAAACGTATATTTGTCAAGTGAATTGCGTTTGTGCAGTGTTAAAAAATGCCATTCCACGAATTATTCATTTACTGTATCACCCAAAACTCATGATGCGTCTTTCAGCTTTCCCAACAAAATTTCCACAACTACTGATTACAAATTAAAGAAGTAATTTTCGAATTATAAAACTTTCTATTCATAATGTATTAAATAGAAAACCGTAATCCTATAAATTCTCGGAATCTTAAATTAATGGTAGTATTTGAACAAAAACAAGAATATTTTGGGCAGAATAGAACTTTATTGGAATTAAATTTTTTATGGTCTATACCTGCCTGGGGTCTCATCGATGAGACGGAAACGTTGTCCACTCCAAGCAGATGTAGCCCATAAAAACGTCAGTTATAGTCGTCAGTTAACTAGCCTTTGAAGACAGATTAGCTCTATAAAAGGACTTTAAAATGCCATTAATACTTCTTTGATTTAAATCGATCAAGACGTTTGGAACGGAAGAAATTAAAGGTTTATCACTTACCCCTGCATTGGTCCACCATTAGTCAGATTATACACCTGTCTAGGGTTTAATAAATATTGGAACTTCTTGAAAATCCTGCAACAGAAAATAATAAAAACAATGAAAGAATACCATTATTAAAATAAATGAACGCTTGTTTCGAGGAATTTAAGTCGAAGAAGGCTCCACGGGATTTGAAGTTTCTTCATGGATTGCACTCGCTTACGCTATAGGCATATATAACTTCAAAATCCAATAACTAAACAGTCCTAAGATTAATTAGAGGAAACCACATGCCACAGCCAGAAGAGATGTAGTCTTAGGACTAATTAGAGTAAACCACATGCCACAGCCAGAAGAGATGTAGTCTTAGGACTAATTAGAGTAAACCACGTGCCACAGCCAGAAAATATGTAGTATTAGGTTTAATTAGAGTAAACTACGTGCCATAGCCAGAAAAGATGTAGTATTAGGTTTAATTAGAGTAACCCACGTGCCACAGCCAAAAGATATGTAGTCTTAAAACTAATTACAGTAAACCACGTGCCACAGCCAGAAAAGATGCAGTATTAGGATTAATTAGAGCAACCCACGTGCCACAGCCAGAAAATATGTAGTCTTAAGACTAATTACAATAAACCACGCGCCACAGCCAAAATAGGTGTATTTGTAAGATTTATTACAGTAAACCACATGCCACAGCCAGAATAGATGTAGTCTTAGGACTAATTAGAGTAAACCACGTGCCACAGCCAGAAAATATTTAATATTAGGATTAATTAGAGTAACTCACGTGCCACAGCCAGAAGATATGTAGTCTTAAAACTAATTACAATAAAGCACATGCTACAGCCAGAAGAGATATATTTGTAAGATTAATTACAGTAAACCACATGCCACAGCCAGAAGAGATGTAGTCTTAGGACTAATCAGAGTAAACCACGTGCCACAGCCAGAAAATATTTAATATTAGGATTAATTAGAGTAACTCACGTGCCACAGCCAGAAGATATGTAGTCTTAAAACTAATTACAGTAAACCACATGCCATAGCCAGAAGAAATGTACTCGTAAGATTAATTACAGTAAACTACGTGCCACAGCCAGAAGAGCTGTAGTATTAGGACTAACTAGAGTAAACCACGTGCCATAGCCAAAAAAGCTTTATTACAGTTTCACGAAAATGTTTACGGATCTTTAGAGCGATGTAGTCCTCATTGTATCGTAACCACTTAAGTTGTACTACGATTTGTGAATAGTAACTTATTTCACCTAGATCGTTGGTGTGAGCTCAGCTTGAAGGCTCCTAGCTACAATCGTTAATCGTTGGTGTGAGCTCAGCTTGGAGGCTGCTAGCTACAATCGTTAATCGTTGGCGTGAGCTCAGCTTGGAGGCTGCTAGCTACAATCGTTAATCGTTGGTGTGAGCTCAGCTTGAAGGCTGCTAGCTACAATCGTTAATCGTTGGTGTGAGCTCAGCTTGAAGGCTGCTAGCTACAATCGGTAATCGTT
>NW_013675160.1:8063-13833 GCF_000517525.1 Limulus polyphemus | reverse complement strand
GTCGGAACTTTTACATATTTGACTTCTATAGCAACAACCGGAAATTATTTTATTGTATTAATTTTCTGGGGGGACATGCCTCCAGATCCCCTAGATTGACAGACAGACAGACATACATTTTTTTGTTTTGAGGTGTTATTACGATTAATATAATATTTTCTTGAATTAACTAAGATTGTTGCTAATATTGAAACATATCGAGACTGTATAATTGATTTTAATAACTGTTACTGCTTTTAGCAGCTCCGTATGCTATCAATCTGTCATTGTAAAATCTACATGTCTGGGCAAGCACCCCCACTTTACAACTCCTTCCTAACCATCTGTCGAAATATGGACTCGCAACCTTTGATTTATGAAATGGTCCCTGCCTCGAACGTACAACAAATGTTTGTTTGTAATTTAGCACAAAGCTACACAATGGGCTATCTGTGCTCTGTCCACCACGAGTATCGAAACCCGGTTTCTAGCGTTGTAAGTCCGTAGACATACCGCTGTGCCACTGGGGGGGGGGGGGCGAGCATGAACGAAAAAAAATCCCATAAAGAGAGGAACGTGTTTCAGTATATATTTGTTGTTGTTTGGTTTTCTTTTTTTTTTCATGTCGTTATTATATACATGCATAATTTTATTGTACCATGACGAATAAGCTGAATTGAATATCTTCCTTTTGATAATTTTTATAAATATTATAACTGTCAAAAAACGCTCACTTCGGTAGCGGTTTTTTCTTGCGCTGAGTAAAATGACAAGGAACTGTGGCAACCGGCGGAAAAAAAAAAGGGGGGTCAGGAAGGCCACCGAGAAATGATGGGAGTCTAACTCTTACAGTAAATTATCAGAGTCACTGAGCATTCATCTAGCGTTCGACCTTGTGTTCCTGCCTCCCCACTCCCAATTGGGATCCCGGGGGTGCGCCATATTTGAAACTGTGTTCATACCCACCCACCCTCCGCACACACAAATTAGTGACAACAAATTTGGCATTTGTACTCATGTACGACACCTGTCTACCAAGGTTTTGTTTTTGGGAAGGAGATAAGGCCTCCCTTAGGGTGATTATAGAAATCTTGGGTATAATTGAGGAGTTTGATTAGTACATTGCATCCTCTATGTATTATAAGGGGGTCTTTTATGCTAGATAAAACAAAACCAGAATTAAAAACTCAGTGCAAAGCTAAACAGTGGACTATCTATACCGCGAGAAATTCAACACCCTTCAAAGTCTGTGAACTAACCGCTGACACACTGGAGAACTTCTGGCATTATGCCAACCTGAATATAAATATCAACACTATACGGTGTAATGATTAAACACATACCCGATACTTTCTTTACAACAAAAAAAACAACAAAGATCCATATAATGTAAATATGAACAGTATCTTTGTAATGAGAACACTAAGCGGTATTTAAAACCTTTAGACTATTTATTTGGGACATTAATGCTGCTCCTAATTTTCATTGTGTATGTATATATATATATATATATATATGTATTTATGGCAAAGCTACTAACTACTAGGGCCATCTACCGCCGTCCTTAATTTTGAGCTACAAACCAGGGAGAAGGGAGCCATCCAGCGGCACACTACCATTCACGCTAAGGTATTGACTGCCACCCTTATAACGCACATACAGATTAAATCGAGGAGAATATTTTGTGATATCGCACGTACTCGAATCCAACACGCCGCTTCCGAAATCCAAAGATCTACGACAAGGTTAACCCGCGCCCTATTTATTTACTAATTACACACTACACATATTTTTTAGTGTGATACGCATACACAATTTTACACATTGCTAAAGCAAAAAAAAAAAACGGATTTCAGTTTTATAATTTTTTTTCTAATAAATAACCTCAAGTCCTTGGATGAGGTAGGCATAGGATATAGATTTTTATATCTTAATTCGTGTATGTTTAATAAATAACTGAACTAGAACTTACAACGTTCTGCATGTTTTCACACGTCGCCATATTGGAATCTGACCGGGACAAGGTCTTCTTTTGGCCACCAGACATACTACGTTGTCTTTCCTTCCAGAAAATAAAAACTGAAAATTACTTAGTGCCATAATTAAGACGAAAAAACTTACACTTTAACTTATCTTTATTTATTTATTTTCGCCTTTATTCTAGGTTTGAATAAAGATTGGAAACATAACTGACTTTTAGGGTAACGTGCATTATAGAAGAGCGTGAAAGATATACATTGTTTAACGTCAACAATACTTTGATATCAAGTTACAACAATTCATAACATAACTCCTAATTTGTATGATTTTCAAGTATAGTCACCACTAATAATCTAAACTAGTTTAGATGTTGGATAGCACGTGACATACCGTCACAATTAATCATCCGTTATTATTCAGCGGAATAACTGATTATTTATTGTTTCTCTTCTTCACCAAAATGTGAATTTTATGAATAAAAAATGACATAAGGCCTAATCTGTTCTTTAATTCGCTTCTCCCTCTGCAGCAGACTAGTTTCACCGAATTCACATCCACTACATGAGACTTAAATTCATTTATTTGCTTCATTCCTTCAAGCATCACTGACGAATCGTGAATTCTGTGAAACTAGTACACTACAGCAGAAGTAGCGAATCAAACAATACATTAGGCCTCTACGTCATCTCTTTTTTTTCACTAAAATTTACGTTTTGCTGAAGAAAATAAATTCACAACTAAATAAATGAATTTGTTAAGAAACAGTCAGGAAATTTAATTTATTTCTTTGAAAGAGACGTTTCGGGTAACTACCATTGTTTAGGATAAGTGAACTAAAGTACTGATGAAAGAAAGTTAATCGAAACGTCGACTTCGAGGAGATAATCTCGTAAGCAGCATCAAGACTACCAAATCCAGAACTTTTTTTTTATTATTAATGTCCAACATTTCGGCTTCTGTCTTTTCTCTCAAAAACCGAAACTTTAAACATTCTTTTTCTGGATTTTGTGGTCCTGATTTTTATAACGATGTCTAGTCTCCAGTCTGCACTTAAACATCTGAATTTGAATAATTATTAGCCTATATAACAAACCATTACACAAAGCACTTATAATCTGTAGTGTTACTGAAGATCCTTAGAATTAATATACGGAGGATATAACAAAGATAACACTCTACACACTAACTGGATATGAAAACACTATAGACACTAATATTAATACTACAGAAATGTGAGACTTTCTGGAAAAGAAGACATAGCAGTATTAGTATGGTGTTGGAAACTTACAGTGTGTATCGTATATAGAATATACCAATATTAACACTATTACAGTGTCTCATATATAGGATATACCAATATTATCACCAGTGCCGTGTATATAGGATATAACGATAACAACACTATGGGTACTACAATGTGTCTTGTAAAGAAAAATAAGATAGTTCACAATACATATGTTAATGCTTCATCCATTTTAATGTCAATATCCATTGCTGACGACGCGTTTCTCTCAATCCAGAGCTCATCAGGCCGGCTGGGATACAACAAGCACAGCCATTTGTTACAACAACTGTTATGGTGTGTACGCTTTTCACAAGCAGTTTCTGGTTTAACTTATAACCTGTCTTTAATTATTTCAGTTTGAATAATAGCTGTAGATTAGCTACAAAGGCAACACTAGTCAGTAACATGATAAGACGACGAAAATAATAATTCAATACTTCATTTTAAAAATGTATAAGTCTTTAGGAATTCGAAATTTTATTTACTCCAATATCCTTAACTCCTTTACTTTTTGTATAAATAATATGTTGAGAAATTAAATATTGGGGTTCGTGAATAATACAAAGCCGCTAACTTCAAAAGAGGAAAAATGAGGGGAGATATATATAAAACACATTTAAAACAGGCGAAAGTGAGAAAACTACAACAGAGAAGGTTCCGAGTTAATGTGATAACGTTTAAAACTCTTTGTCATCCTTCTTCAAAAATGTCGTCTTAAAAAGACAGCCCAAATCGGAAATTTTAATAAAGTTGATTGGAGAGAAAGGTTTGGTTTTGGTTTGTTTTTGAATTTCGCGCAAAGCTACACGAGGGCTATCTGCGCTAGCCGTCCCTAATTTAGCAGTGTAAGACTAGAGGGAAGGCAGCTAGGCAACATCACACACCGCCAACTTTTGGGCTACTCTTTTACCAACGAATAGTGGGATTGGCCGTCACATTATAACGCCCCACGGCTGAAAGGGCGAGCATGTTTGGTGTGACGGGGATTCGAACCCGCGACCCTCAGATTGCGAGTCGAGCGCCCCCTAACCACCTGGCCATGGAGTTTGTTTCTTCATCATATTTATTCTTCGACTGTTTAAAATAAGCAACTTTTTGTTTAAAGTCGGCTGTAGTAATCCAAATTTACTGATAAAAAAAAGTCAAACTAAACTATTTGGGTTACGTAATTTTTCAAAGGCGTTACGATACCTTAAGAATATAATAATCTATCAGCATAATAACGCACAAATTATTAATGAATTATGAAACCTGAAAACCAATGGTTTCGGCATGCTAAGCCTATCCTTCTAAAAAAAAACATCTATCTCTTAAGAATTAGAAGCTTGGGCTATCGAAACTAGCATTTTTTTAAATTTAATTTTTCAGTTATTTGTGTATTATTAATCTGGTCTATTGTTATTTATGAAATACTTATATGAATATTTTTATTTAAAATTAAGACATCAATACATTTAAGCTTACGTTTGTTTTTCACAAATTCTGTGCAAAAGTATGGATCCAATTTTCAAATATTTCTCTCAATGTCTTTAGAAAACATTTTAACGAAGTTGTTGTTTGTTATTAAGCACAAGGCTACACAAAGGGATATCTGTGATCTGCCCACAACGGGTATCGAAATCTGAACTCTGCGGAAGGACTTGTATTACCCTATAAACATCACGACACTACACGGAAAGACTAATGTTACCCTATAAACATCATGACACTACACGGAAGGACTTGTATTACCCTATAAACATCACGACACTACACGGAAGGACAAATGTTACCCTATAAACATCACGACACTACACGGAAGGACTAATGTTGCCCTATAAACATCACGACACTACACGGATAGACTAATGTTACCCTATAAACATCATGACACTACACGGAAGGACTAATGTTGCCCTATAAACATCACGACACTACACGTAAAGACTAATGTTACCCTATAAACATCACGGCACTACACGTAAAGACTAATGTTACCCTATAAACATCACCGTGTAGTGTCGAAGGACTAATGTTACCCTTGATGTTTATATCCGTGTAGTGTCGAAGGACTAATGTTACCCTATAAACATCACGACACTACACGGAAGGACTAATGTTACCCAATAAACATCACGACACTACACGGAAGGACTTGTATTACCCTATATACATCACGACACCACTCGGAAGGACTTGTATTACTCTATAAACATCACGACACTACACGGAAGGACTTGTATTACCATATATACATCACGACACTACACGGAAGGACTTTTATTACTCTATAAACATCACGGCACTACACGGAAAGACTTGTATTACCATATATACATCACGACACTACACGGAAGGACTTGTATTACCCTATAAACATCACAACACCACACGGAAGGACTTGTATTACTCTATAAACATCACGACACTACACGGAAGGACTTGTATTACCATATATACATCACGACACTACACGGAAGGACTTGTATTACTCTATAAACATCACGGCACTACACGGAAAGACTAATGTTACTCTATAAACGTCAC
>NW_013675160.1:4729-7146 GCF_000517525.1 Limulus polyphemus | reverse complement strand
TATTGTGTTTAATAGCTAGTTTTTTCCATATGTGGATATTCTTGAGCTGGTTTCAGGAACAAAAGGTAAACTGCAGTGTAATGTACTGTTGTTGGGTTTGTTAGTATCAATTTTATTCGTGAGTTGAGTTTTGTTGTGGGGAATGTTGGAGAGTTTTTCAACAATAGCTGGTGGGAATTTATTGGTGTGAATAAATGAGTGCTTTATGTGGTTAATTTCTTCATTTATGTAGTCCGTTGAACAGAGTCTTGTGGCTGTGTTTATGAGGCTTTTAAGTGTATTGATTTTTTGTGTGGTGTCATGAGCGGAATTCCAGGGGATGTAGAGCCCAGTGTGTGTGTGTGTTCTTGCGGTGAATTTTGGTTTTAAACTATGTATCCGATCTAATAATTTTAAGGTTAAGAAAGGATAACTGTTTATTGTTTTCGTGTTCTATGGTAAATTTGATGTTGGGATGAATGGAATTTATGTGTTTAAAGAAAGTTAGTGTATATTCTGTAGAGTTGAAACCAGCAAAAGTGTCATCTACATATCTGTACCAGTATAGTGGGGGATGAAGCTTTAATATATGTTTAACATAACAGTAAATGTACAACGTTTCGACAAGGTTTTGTCATCATCGAGTACAAGTAATTTACAGTGACGCGGATATATATTTACGGTATTGAACAAAGAGGTCACATGACCGGATACTGTTGCCAATATATGTATAACCCAGATCGAAACACGAGCCATACGTTCTCCGTATTATCCTATAAGAATCACGACACTATAAGGAAGACAGACCTATATTACTCTATATAACACTATACTGAAAAGTGACTACTTACTAGAACTATGGGACAGATGGAAGTTGGAGGCAGAATGTGGTCTCTGTGTTCTCCTAACGTGCACTCGGGTTTCACTTGGGAAGCACAATGATTATGAAGCTAAAAACACGATGTAAGAATAACAATATAAAGGTTAGAAACAGTTCAAATAAAATAATACTAAAACGTTTCTTTGGTTACATAAGAATAACAATATAAAGGTTAGAAACAGTTCAAATAAAATAATACTAAAACGTTTCTTTGGTTACATAAGAATAACAATATAAAGGTTAGAAACAGTTCAAATAAAATAATACTAAAACGTTTCTTTGGTTACATAAGAATAACAATATAACGGTTAGAAACAGTTCAAATAAAATAATACTAAAACGTTTCTTTGGTTACAGCTTTACAATTTCTTGATCACTTAATTAATTTCTCTAAAACCAATAAAGTAATGATAATAAAAATGTAATTACAGAATGAGAAATTAACGTCATTAACTGTATTCAAATTTGATGATGTACCTGATGATAAACTTGGCGAAACGTTTTACATTTATAATAAAATTTCTTCCACTACCCATTCAAGTCGTCTCCAAACTTTATCATCATGTGTAAGTGGGCGAAAGTTGTCCACAACAAAAAAAAGTGGAAATCTCTTCAAATGTAATCCAACAACGCACAAATACACACACACAGAAAAAAAAAACCTGTTTGGTCATGAGTGACGTATATCTGCTTATTAGGATTTAAATAGCGTTTGAAGATACCTCGTGTCTTTAATTATACCCCAACCTGGATAAGAACCCGCCGTGTAACACAGATGAACACATTTGAAACCATTAGAGGGCCTGGTTCAGGTGCTTGAACCCATAACCAAGCAACCAGTTCACATAAAGAATAAACAGCCCAACGACAGTAAACCTAAATAATTCAAAACGTTAATAGCAGAGGAATAATGTATAAGATACGAAACGTGCAATAAATGGGGGGGTATTACATTCTTCAACCATACATACTCAAAAAACGGTCTAACTTCACTTGAACGTGACTTTCCTTGTAAGTTATATTAGGAAAATAACGAAATAAAACGGTATACTATAAATATAACAACAGTTTAGAAACCTCCAGTCCCCTAGTAGTTCATCTTTCCTGTCCCATTTTACTTACGTCAGAAAATAACATAAATAAATAAATTTAAAACAAAGATAAGCAGAAAATAAGACCAAACCTGTTCTTAGGGCTAGAGAACTAAAAGAATTAATTGAAAAATGAAATGTAGACATAGTCACGTGATAGCACGTCCAACCAGTCCATGAATGTGACCATTGCCAGTTAAAGGTGACAAAAGGTTCGAGAGTTAGAATAACTGTCTTTACAGAATCATGTCATGACATCACGTGATCTCATTTCTTTCTCCTAAGGTCTGCAATATTGGACGATGGCGGGAAATATTCTAGGAAGTGGGGGAAAAAGGAGATAAACTTGAAAATAATGGCTGGAGACGGCTTGAATAGGTAATGAAGAAAAACAAGTCCTTCCGTGTAGTGTCGTGATGTTTATAGAGTAATACAAGTCCTTCCGTGTAGTGTCGTGATGTTTATAG
>NW_013675160.1:2548-3841 GCF_000517525.1 Limulus polyphemus | reverse complement strand
TCTATAAACATCACGACACTACACGGAAGGACTTGTATTACTCTATAAACATCACGACACTACACGGAAGGACTTGTTTTTCTTCATTACCTATTCAAGCCGTCTCCAGCCATTATTAGTGGATTCTTCGTCATCAAACTTGAAAATGTTTTCCCACTGTTGCGCTCTTGGTTGTACCAGCAGACAGGGTTCACAGCCGGATATATCTTTCTGCAGATTCTAAGATGATCCAAAAAGGAAGATCTACAGAAGTTGCTGCAGTTATAAAATAAAATTGACAACTTTCACAGTATTCCCGTACCTGCGATATTATCAAATAAATCTGTTAAGTAATATTTGTATAAATTGAAACATTGTCTTTAAATATGGGTATAAGTAATACACTCTTTATTAAGAATTGAAACCATTGATATCTGATTAGGGTTCAGTATAATTTCTACTGACATTAACGAGTAATGTATATAATTACAATGATATAGGTACTGTCGTTAGGTTAGGCCACGCTCAGTCTGTCATAATTCTATTGTAGACCACGAGGCATAAAGATTCCATCACGATAAATAAATTGTTGTTTAAGCCTCATAACGTAGGTAAATTACTAGTACTTGATACTTGTGACATGATAGTTATGTCCCCTCCCTCTGTGGTACGGCACAGATAGCTCTGTATGTAGCTTTGTGCTTAACTACAAACAATCTGGGATACACAATCTGAAACAACAGAATATAAAACTTATCTTAGCAGTTACGTAAACACAATTTACGTAAAAAACAACAACTAAACAATGGAAGGTTCCATTCAATCACAACTGTCAAAATCAACGTATTTTTTATACTACCCCGGAACTGCATAAAACTCCTATAAAATTAAGATTTATTGGCAGTTTAGAAGAAGGTTGTCAAATCACTTGGTTTATTACTTAATCAAATCTTGAGTGTCTTAACTGATAATATTAAAATCAATAAAGTTTATTGGTTCATTACTGCCTTAATAATTTACATATGACGAACAAATTTACGCTGATTTTACTAGCCTCTAAATATTAACTAGTCTTATTAAAGTCTTCAACTTTGTGATCGTTTTACTAGCCTCTTCACTAAATACTCTTATTAAAGTCTTCAACTTTGTGATAGTTTTACTAGCCTCTTAACTAAATACTCTTATTAAAGTCTTCAACTTTGTGATAGTTTTACTAGCCTCTTCACTAAATACTCTTATTAAAGTCTTCAACTTTGTGATAGTTTTACTAGCCTCTTCACTAAATACTCTTATTAAAGTCTTCAACTTTGTGAT
>NW_013675160.1:0-1548 GCF_000517525.1 Limulus polyphemus | reverse complement strand
TATTAAAGTCTTCAACTTTGTGATAGTTTTACTAGACCTCTTCACTAAATACTCTTATTAAAGTCTTCAACTTTGTGATAGTTTTACTAGCCTCTTCACTAAATACTCTTATTAAAGTCTTCAACTTTGTGGTCGTTATTTAGATTGTAACTATAAAATTTACCATCGACTTTTAAGTAGAGAAAAATTCATGAATATTTTCAGTTATTGTATTTTTGATAATTAGGTCGAAATTAACAATATTTATAAACAGTTTCTTTCGGCTGCTGTTAAGCACAAAGTTACACAATGAGCTATCTGTGTTTGGGCCCACCACGGGTATCGAAACTCGGTTTTTATCGTTTTAAGCCTTTGGTCTTACCGTTGAGCCACTGGGGGAGGAGGTGTGTTTATAAACAACAAAGAGGAGTTGTAGTTACTTACCGAATGTATCTCTTTTTTTTTTTTATTACGAGCGTTTATTGATCTCACAATCACTAATGTACGGATCAGTATGGTTTTATTTTTCGATATATATATACGATCTAATTTCTTTCAACAATCCAGGTTTTTTTGGACTAAAGGTTTTTTCCATTTATTCTGTGGGACTGAAACTTACAACGACTAACGAAACAACAACCTGTTGTCATTTTCTAGACCGAGATAACTCATTCATTAATGGCAACTTGAAACTAAATATTTACGATTAAAGAAACAATTTCAAATAACATGTATACGGTCTTCCTTCTGCTAACAGTTTAATCACTAATACCTTAAATCAAACAAAGGAGTAATTATTTCACAACTGCTTTTTGGGTAAGAAATATTTTTTATTCCATGTCAAGTTATTAGCTAAAACCTAATAATTAATGTTTATTGCTTTCCCAATATAATTAATATATAGAGATTATTTTTTCAATCAACATAACGGTATGCTAAATAAACACGGCTCCAAATGTTTTTCTAAAAGACATGAATTTCACCTGTAGATACAGTTACTACCACTCATGAACTCGTTGACGTTTTGTCCCTGTAACAGTCATTGGTAAGATTCAAACAGTTTGAACAAGTTATCACGTGACTATCCAGTCTTATTCTCTGCTTATCACTATTTTAATTTTATTTATTTTACTTTCTAACGCAAGAAAATTACACAAGAAAAATCAACTGGAGGTTTTCTTCCTTTGATATCATGACGCCTTTCATTCCACTTCGTATTCAAGGGAGGAGGATGGCCTATTTTTGGTTATACGTGTATGTGATTGGAGAACATAATCGTTGTTATTTATTTATTCCTTTTTATCATTTCTTTTCCGCCTCATCTTTCGTAGTGTTACGCCTCCGTTTGTTAATTAACTTTCCGTAACTTCGTTCCGACGAAACTTTAGCGACACAAGTCCTTACTTAATAAAACTGGTTTATTCTTTCCGAATACAACTTTACGATACACTTATTTTCAACAATCGCGCTAAAACAAACGCTATATCAACGAACGTCAACAGTACTTCTGACGATAGTGAGTAATTGAACTGCATACACACACACATTACATTATTCCCTTCCGTCACG
>NW_013675159.1:6284-21181 GCF_000517525.1 Limulus polyphemus | reverse complement strand
GAACAGGTGTAGTCATACCATTATTAATCTGTAAGACTACCGATTAGAACAGGTGTAGTCATACCTTTATTAATCTGTAGGACTACCGATTAAAACAGGTGTAGTCACACCACTATTAATCTGTACGACTACCGATTAGAACAGGTGTAGTCACACCATTGTTAATCTTTAAGATTACCGATTAGAACAGGTGTAGTCATACCTTTATTAATCTGTAGGACTACCGATTAGAACAGGTGTAGTCACACCATTGTTAATCTGTAAGATTACCGATTAGAACAGGTGTAGTCACACCACTATTAATCTGTAGGACTACCGATTAGAACAGGTGTAGTCATACCTTTATTAATCTGTAGGACTACCGATTAGAACAGGTGTAGTCACACCATTGTTAATCTGTAAGATTACCGATTAGAACAGGTGTAGTCACACCACTATTAATCTGTAGGACTACCGATTAGAACAGGTGCAGTCATACCTTTATTAATCTGTAGGACTACCGATTAAAACAGGTGTAGTCACACCACTATTAATCTGTAGGACTACCGATTAGAACGGGTGTAGCCACACCATTATTAATCTGAAGGACTACCGATTAGAACATGAATCAGTCTGACTTATATAGGTGTAAGGTAGCTGGAGCAAAGAGATTCGTATCAAACACCATTTCCTTTAACTGAATGTTCCAGAAAATCGCAGTAGTTCATCAGCATTAATCGCTTATGTTAGTGAAGAAGAAAAATGTTAGACAATCTTGGAAAGTGCAGCAGGTGTCAGACTATGCCCTAATTGGCAATTCCTCCAACAGTGGTCAGGAGTCTACTTACTCTAATGGTACTGTACGAAAAATATTACAAAGAAATGCCATATGGCGACTACAACTCTCACCTAAAAACTGAAAAACACATTGGTGCTTTGTTGTAAATTGTAGTTATTAGTGTTAAAAATGTGCAATGTGTTCTCATGAGTGTGTTTCTGAAATTTTTTCTACTTATATTAAAGTAAAAGTACGGAAAATCGATCCAAAATACACGTTTAACTAGCTTATGTTGTTTCTTATGGTCGTCATTTTACCGTGTGGGAAATGTTTGGTTGACTTGGAATCAATGAAAGCACATTTACTAGCGAACATTATTGTAAGTGAAAAAGCCGATAAGTGAAAAGAAACACCGGGTAGCAATTTCAGATTACCCCTGTTTCACCTTACCCCCTCGGGAACTTAAAATCGCGTTCAGATTACCGGGAGGTACGATGAAATCGATTTCAACTTACCCCCCTACGATTTCAGATTACCCCCTGAAAACATTTATTTATTTATGTTTATTTAGATATTTATTTCATGCATAAACCCAAATAAACTGACAACAACAACAAATAATAATAATAATTTTATTTTTTCAGATATTAAAACTAGCTTTCAATCTTGTATGTTTCACGTGTTTTATTCAATAAACGTATCATGAATTGTAAGCCTAAAAATTCATAATTTTAGCTAAATCACTGGGGGGGTAATCTGAACAGTGCAGGGGTAATATTAAATCAGGTTCAGGCTACCCCCCGGTGGTAATATGAAATCGATTTCACATCACCAGGAGGTAACTTGAAACGGGTGTAGCTTGAAGTCTTTACACCGGGACTGGGGCTTGAACCAAGGACCTTTAATTACGACCATGATGCTTCATAATACTTTGTATTGTTGTTGGTAAGACAATTAGTTGGTTTGATTTACCATCATCAAACCTAAATTTTTTTTTTTACCCTTCATCAACACTGTGTAATTTCTTGGTAAATTTTGAAACTTGTCGTTACAGCAATCACGAGGCAGTTACTTCTTTCATTAAATTCTGCTTTTTTTAAATGGTTTTTATAACTGTAAATCATAGTTAATCACAGTTATTTCTTAATAATAATTTAACTGAAAATGTGATTTAATATTATAGTATAATACTAATATAAAGTAATTCATAATTTTATTTCATCCAAAAACATATTTTGAAATTTCATACAATTCACAATTTTGCGAAGAATCAAATTACAATCTGAATTTAATACTTTTGATAAATTTTTACGTGACTTTAATACACCTTAGTGATCTTTTACTAGTATTGATGTTCTTTCCCTGGAATTCAATGATATTTTTCACTGACGAATGTTTCGAGATCTAGCGTTTTTTAACTATATTTTGCTGCTTTCCTTGACCTGTTCTGTTATTGTTCACTGAGCCAAGTTTCAGAGCGTAGTGTTCTTTAGCTGTATTTTGCTGCTTTCCTTTCCTTGACCTGTTCTGTTATTGTTCATTGAGTAAAGTTTCAGAGCGTAGTATTTTTTTAGTTGTACTTTGCTGATTTTCTTTCCTTAGCAGGTTGTGTTATTGTTTACTGAGCAAAGTTTCAGAGCGTAGTGTTCTTTAGCTGTATTTTGCTGCTTTCCTTTCCTTGACCTGTTCTGTTATTGTTCATTGAGTAAAGTTTCAGAGCGTAGTATTTTTTAGTTGTACTTTGCTGATTTTCTTTCCTTGGCAGGTTGTGTTATTGTTTACTAAACAATTACATAATCTTTTACCAAAATCACCAGTCAACATTTGTTTCATCCCCCCTCCCCCATTGTGTTTTCAGTTTTGCTAATATCCCCTTAATTAGCGTTGTCTCGTAGTATATCCGTCCTACCTTCCTTGGTCTACATGTAAATCTTAAAGCTTAATATTTCGTAGAAAATTTTTATCTCATTTTAATAACCAATAATAAAACAAAACATTTATCTGTATTATTATTATTGTAATTAAACATTATTTCAGTGTCTCATTATATGCAATTTTAACTGGTGAATCTGTTAGTCCCTATATGTGTCTCTTGTTGTAACATGATTATATGCAATTTTAACTGGTGAATCTGTTAGTCCCTATATGTGTCTCTTGTTGTAACATGATTATATGCAATTTTAACTGGTGAATCTGTTAGTCCCTATATGTGTCTCTTCTTGTAACATGATTATGAATGACAGAGGCCTTATATGTGTCTCTTGTTGTAACATGATTATGAATGACAGAGGCCCATTTTTTGGTGAAATAATTAATTTAATCGAGGATTGGGCCGCACTAACTCAATACAATTATCATTGAATTTTGTATCGCAAAGAAGATTGCACTTTCATGTGTTTACAAATTACAATAAACGCACCTGACTAGCTTCAGCAGAAACTTTTTTCTATTATAGAATGCTGGCGGGATTTCCGACGTTAGCATCCACAGTCACGTTCAGTGCAGTTCAATATTGCTCGAGTAACTTTACAGCTCCTATGATTATGTTTTTAGTATTCTTACTGTCATTTTCTGTAATGAGACTCTACAACTCTTCATCAGTGAGTAATTGAAATCTTACGCCGTAAGATATGTCCACATTCATTTTACGAATTGGAGCAAATTGTTTATAATTAGCCCTAAATGAATCAGCGTGTTTTCACATTGCTGCAAAAAAAAAAAAAAATTGTCGTCTGAACAATTCTGCTGCGACAACATTTTTACATGCAAAGCAACGGCCTTGACAACCGGCAACGCTGATACAATTTGTTGCCTGGCTTTTCAGGGCAACATTGAAAATGTTTAATGTCATGTAACGCTCTAACAGCCAATCACAGTAAAGAATTCATGCTAGCGGGTAAAATATATGAGCAATGTTTAAAAACATATTATTCGTTAGCTTTATTTTACTTTTTTGTTCACTAAAAAGCAATCTAATTGCTTATTACTGACTGTTATAAAATGTAACGTCTTTTTTTAATGTATTCTGGTATGCAGTAATTTGTTTAAAACCTGTACAGGAAATACAGAAGAGCTAACAATTTTCGAAATAAATAATAATTATGCCAACAAATTTTATCGCGTTATAGGTTGTAAAAGAGTTGAGCTTTTAGACATTTTCGAAGGAAAATGATGACAAGAAAAATATGTATTCATACATAAAAGTGTTATGAACAATATTCGAAGCTATGTATTCTCCACTTTGCTTAAACGAAAAATTATGAAAAAACTAACTGAAAGTAATAAATAATGGACTGCTAAAAAGGAGTACTCTGTACCTCTAATAAAAACAGCTAAGCTGAACTTGAAAGCTGTGGTTAGCATATTAAGCAGATATGAGAATGAGCTGCATCGTAAGTGTCTCTAAATAAATTTCTCGAAAGTTGAACTTGATTTACAGAATAATGTTATTTTTGACTTTAAAACGTTTGAACACAATGAGTGCTATAATATTTGAAAATATTTAAAGATTTAACGTTACAGATAATTTAATATACCTAGCTTGTTATTTTATATAATAATATCTTACTCCTAGACTAGGGTTATACTTGACACTGTGATGTTTTATCCTCATATTTTTCACGATAGTTTCATGTTCCTAGTTCAAGTTGAGTTCATACATCGTAATTTAATATTCCTAACTTCATATCTTACGCCATAGTTTGATATTCATAAATTCGGCACTTGCATGGTATTTTCTTATTCCTAACTTAAGTATCAGACGAAAGTTTCATGTTCCTAACTTAAGAATATACGAGATAGCTTCAGCATTTTAAGGAAATTATCTGAAAATTATAAGACCGATTCGATCCCTCTCTTTTCTACAAGTTGTGTTAGAGTCTAATAAACATTTTATATCTTATTTAAAAAATTTTGATGACTTTTAACACATATTTTTCATTTTGACATTCGTTAGCAAATTAATTCTTCTTCATTGAAATTTAAAACCAATTATGATTTAACTTTTATATGTTATCATATGGAAACTTTCCAGGAAAAGTAGCATCAGCTTGTCATTGTAACTTATTTCTCTGGGGAACCCTTTATGTAACTCTTTGTCTTCAGTATGTAATTTTAAGTATAAAACCCTATATTTAACACTGTAACTGTCTAAAATAACACGTCGCTGCAAACAGGGTTCAACAAAACAACTTATTCTGTAACAACACTTGGAATAAATTTTAACACTTATCAAAGACATAGCTAATTAAACACGTGCTTGACCAGGACTTAGTACTAATGTTAATGAACAATAAAACATAAATATCAAATAATGGAATCAGGAAAAAAGAGAAGAATAAAGGAACCTAATTCCACAAAAACAATTAAACAATATTATAAAATCACCTTTCTATATCAAGAACAATATCGGGTGACAAATAGCAATAATTCACTAACTCTCTCGTGACTCAGTTTATGAAGCTTATGGCAGGGTATTTATTCACTACATTAGGTCACAAGAGTACATCTCATGTGATCATAAATTTACATAACCTTTTGGTACATTAAAAAATATCTGTACTTCAACACTAGAGAAGCTGGTGTCAATTTTATAATACATACATATTTGCTCAAAATAAACGTGATCAGTTAGAAGATGAGTAAACTAAAGATTTATAGATAAACTTCCGGTAAGCCGAACTAGAGCCAGAAGTTAGAGAAGATCAAACTGAAGGTTCAAAAACATAAATTATATTTTTCTTGTAAGGTATCTGCACGTAAACTGTAAATGATTCAAGATGTAAGTATAAAGAGTGCGTTAAACGTAAGGATACGAAAGTTGGAATATTTTACATGAAGGTAGTGTGAGATAGCGAATTATATTTTTCTTTTGGTTATGATTTTGTTTATCGTTCATTTATTATTCTTGCTGCTGCTTAATTTGTTTATGAATTTTTAGTTACATTAAAACGCTAACCTACCTTCCAGCTGATCATTTTTATTTTGAGTAAATATGTGTGTATTTTGAAATTCACACCAGCTTCCTTAGAAGTGACATCTGCATTACGTCACGAGAGTACATCCCATATGATAATAAATTTACATAATATTTTGCTACATTAATAATATCTGTACGTCACTGCTGGGAACACTGATGTCAGTTTCATAATACATACATATGTACTCAAAATAAACGTGATAATGTAGAAGGTGGGTTAGTGTTTTAATGTAACTAAAATTCATACATAAAATAAACGATAGAAAGAATAAGAAATGAACAATAAACAAAATCATTACAAAAAAAATTCGCTATCTCAAAACACTTTGCAATCAGCTTGTCATTTTAGCTCTGACAAACTAGAAACCCTGATATGCTTCTTTGTCATCGTTTTCTCACTGTAACTTATTCCGTGACAAACTAGAAACCCTTTATTTAATACTTTGTCATCAGCTTGTCATCAGAAACCCTTTATGTCGCTCTTTGTGGTCAGCTTTTCATTACACTTTATTCCGTGACAAACTAGAAACCCTTAATTTAACACTTTGTCATCAGCTTGTCATCAAAAACCCTTTATGTCGCTCTTTGTGGTCCGCTTTTCATTACACCTTATTCCACTGACAAAGAAGAAATATTTCAATGATTAGAAATTATCCAAATGTTTGTTTTGTTTGTTTTTTGAATTTCGCGCAAAGCTACACGAGGGCTATCTGCGCTAGCCGTCCCTAACTTAGCATTGAAAGATTAGAGGGAAGGCAAATAGTCATCACCACCCACCGCCAACTCTTAGTCTACTCTTTTACCAACGAATAATGGGATAGATCGTCACATTATAACGCCCCCATGACTGAAAGGGCGAGCATGTTTGGTGTGACAGGGATTCGAACCCGCGACCCTCAGATTGCGAGTCGAGCGCCCTAATCACCTGGCTATGCCGGGCCTTATCCAAATGTAGTTGATTTAGACTTTCAACTTAAAAAAAAACTTGATATTCTTTTATTTTATTAACGATCAAAATCATATCTAATTGTCACATTTAGTTTTCTAAATTGGGGAAAGGTCGCGGGTTCGAATCCCCGTCACACCAAAAATGCTCGTCCTTTCAATTGCGAGGGCGTTATAACGTGACGGTCAATCGCACTATTCGTTGGTCAAAGAGTAGCTCAAGAGTTGGCGGTGGGTGGTGATGACTAGCTGCCTTCCCTCTAGTCTTACACTGCAAAATTTAGGACGGCTAGCGCAGATAACACTCGTGTAGCTTTGCTCGAAATTCAAAATAAACAAACAAACTGTTTTGGAAAATTAACTTTCTCACAGCTTCCGTGTTATCTGGCTTTTAACTACAGTTTAACCATTCATTCTATGACTCATGTATGAATTTAAGCACGATATGAATAAAGTACATCTATTCTATTAGCTAAAATCTCCTTAACATTAATTAACAAAACACCTTTTTCATTTGAAATATTTGCCTTCAAAGTTAAGTGTTTAAAATGAATCTAAAGTTCAAGCCTCCTCTAGTTAACTCCTGTAAATCTTAACGAGGTTCTAGTAGTGTTTTTGAGTACTACAAGTTGTTTAGTATGTAGTGTTTTTTAAGTTCTATAAGTTGTTTAGTTTCATGTAACTGAGTTATCTTTTCATATCAGTTTAATATAAACAAATTATTTGTTTGAACACCCCCAGAATTTTAACACATTACCCACGCTTTCTGCCACTTATATTAAATAAAAACGCAGAAAAATCACTTTAATAATATATATATATATATATATATACTTGTTTTTTTTACATTGTCCAGTCCTAATCTATATGTAGTTCGGCTCTATGGAAGTTTGTGACGTTTTACAGAATGGGGTTCCACTTTCTGAAACGAAAATAATATAAATAGCTTCTTCGGGTGACAAGAATCAATACGTGTTTGTTGTTCGTTTGTTTTTGTATGTTTAATAAGAATCTATAGTGACGTATCTGTTGCCTTAACGATAAACACGATGGTTGAGTTGTGGTATTATTATTAGCTGTACAAAGTTACTGAAATGTACGATATAAGCAAGAGTAATTATTTGTCTTTTCCCCCAACGCACTCAGACTGTTGTACTTTAAGTAATCAAATCGTGACAGGACCCGATGCAGAAAAGTGATGAAATTCTTCGTTATAAAGACGAAACCGTGATTTTTAACACAACACTGAAACTTATCTCCGAGGTCTACAGGAATATCAAAGTATTCTTGGTAGAACATAAACTTTGTAAAGTTTACGAAACTCACGTGCAGCTCTCGAGTCGAACTGTCATTCATCTTCTTCTATCGAAGTAGCGGTGTTTACATTTTCACACCCACTGTAGCCTCCTACATTTTTAAATATTGGAGGTGTTAAATACCTTTAAAATCACTTATTTTTAGAGCTAGTTCAACTTGAAAAGTCCTTAGAAATGACACGTATAGTTACAGATTTGTTTAGAATACAAAGTCTGACGTCAGTTAAAATCTCTCGCGCCTACGTTAGCTATCTATGTGAGCCTTCACGATACTTACTGTACATATTCGATAATTCTAAATTATTGGGTATTTTTAGTGCGTGGGATGCCGCCTGAGGTGTGTCTGCATCAACGTTCTGTAAGTTCACTGTTTCCTTTCAACTATGCCTAAGAGAATTCAGGTTTCTGTAAGCATTATTTTCTGTCATTTCTCGCGATAAAGTCGAACTTAAAAGTTTAAACATTTGGAATTTAATTGAAATTTGGAATAAAAATGCGAATTAATCGTTACCATATTTATTGTTAAGGTTGTAACATTCAAAAACAATCACACGTTTAATAGATCACGAATGTATTTTATGCATGGTTGATTCAATCCGTCTGAATGTTTTCATCGTGTCTTTTTTTTATATAATAATAAATTACGTAATGAATACGTTTTTTTTCCTTCGTACGTAAATTACGCATAAAGTTAAACTTTATTAACTCTGTTAATTGCTTCGAAAGTCAGAGCCATTAGAAGGCAAAAGTTATTCATGCATAATCAATTAACCACTCGTCAAGATGTTTAGTACATCTACCCACTCGTAATTAATGTTAACTACCAGCCTAACTCCTTTTCGTTATAAGCTTAGTATTTGATTGTGCATATTCAGGTTGTCGTTTTAACGCAAAGTTTACACACTAGACTTTCTCTACTCTGTCTACCGAGGAGAATTGAACTATGGAGAGACTGGGAGACGGCATATCAAAGTTGAAAATTGTTATACAGTACACATTTACGCTAGATTAGGGGCGGATTGGGAGCCTAAAACGGTCTGGACAAATACTCATGCATCAATACGATATATCTATATATAGGGAGAGAGACGTACAGTAGGTTAGTGAGTAACGTTTGTTTGTTTTTATAGTAAAGCTATCTGCTGTGTCCACCGAGGGGAATCGAACCCCTGATCTTAGCGTTTAAATCCGAAGACTTACCGCTGTCCCACCGGGGAACAAGTCGGTAGCACTGGAACACAGTATAACTAGGCATCACCGTGATTTTGCCTAGTGTTACGGCGGACTAATCCGCCCCTGCGCCAGGGAATGTGATTTCCTTATTCTTTGTTAAGTGATAGGCCTAACTCAAACAGGCCAAAAAAAAATAAACATATTAGTTTTCCACATGTCTATCTCTTTAAATTATATATGACTTTTTTAAACTTCCTATTTAGCTTCGACAAAATTAAAAAAGTCGAAAAAACATTTTCGTGCAACGAATACTCCAACTCTTTCAGAAACCAACAACTTGCAGCTACCTCTAATGCTAGAATAATCCAACTCTTTCAGAAACCAACAACTTACAGCTACCTCTAAAGCTAGAATATTCCAACTCTTTCAGAAACCAACAACTTACAGCTACTTCTAATGCTAGAATATTCCAACTCTTTCAGAAACCAACAACTTGCAGCTACCTCTAATGCTAGAATATTCCAACTCTTTCAGAAACCAATAACTTACAGCTACCTCTAATGCTAAAATATTCCAACTCTTTCAGAAACCAACAACTTACTGCTACCTCTAATGCTAGAATATTCCAACTCTTTCAGAAACCAATAACTTACAGCTATCTCTAATGCTAGAATATTCCAACTCTTTCAGAAACCAATAACTTACTGCTACCTTTAATGCTAGAATATTCCAACTCTTTCAGAAACCAATAACTTACTGCTATCTCTAATGCTAGAATATTCCAACTCTTTCAGAAACCTATAGCTTACACCTACCTTTAATGCTAGAATATTCCAACTCTTTCAGAAACCAATAACTTACTGCTATCTCTAATGCTAGAATATTCCAACTCTTTCAGAAACCTAGAGCTTACACCTACCTCTAATGCTAGAATATTCCAACTCTTTCAGAAACCTATAACTTACAGCTACCTCTAATGCTAGAATATTCCAACTCTTTCCGAAACTAATAACTTACTGCTACCTCTAATGCTAGAATATGCCAACTCTTTCAGAAACCAATAACTTACTGCTACCTCTAATGCTAGAATATTCCAACTCTTTCAGAAACCTATAGCTTACAGCTACCTCTAATGCTAGAATATTCCAACTCTTTCAGAAACCAATAGCTTACAGCTATCTCTAATGCCAGAATATTCCAACTCTTTCAGAAACCAATAACTTACAGCTACCTCTAATGCTAGAATATCCCAACTCTTTCAGAAACCAATAACTTACTTAGACTATGCTAACATGTGTCATATATTTCTCAGTTATATAAAAGGTAAATGTATACATATATATATATTTACATATAATGCAACTTTGTTTGTTTTGAATTTCGCGCGAAGCTACACGAGAGCTATCTGCGCTCGCCATCTCTAATTTAGTAGTGAAAGACTAGAGGGAAGTCAGCTAGTCATCACCACCCACCGCCAACTCTTGGGCTACTATTTTACCAACGAATAGTGGGAGTGACATTATAACGCCCTCATGGCTGAAAGGGCAAACATGTTCGGTGGAACGACGATTTGAACCCGCTATCCTCAGATTGCGAGTCGAGCGCCCTAACCACCTGGCCATGCCAGTCCACATATAATGTGAAAACAAAAATCATGTAAAGATGACACAAATAATTACTTTATCAAGTAATGGCACCGAAGAATGGCCGCTGGTGCCAGAGAAGAACCATAGCTTTGTAAAAACTTAAGTTAAATAAATAATAAAATAAACTCTACAAAATAAAACGTGAATGAAAGAAAACCGTATTAAATGAATAAATAATTACTTGAAAACGAACTAAAAATTATTTGGGTATGAACTAAAACAGATTGACTTGGAAAAGAAAAGAAAAGAATAATCAGTATAATGACTATCAGAAAACAGGCAGACGAAGTAACTACAGCAAGTCTTAAGCCTTTCAAATCAGAAACAAATATGGCTGAAAGTTGCTCTTACATTCCACTTAATTTCTGTAACTGAAAAATAAAAAAACTGGAGCAGAAGTATCTGAATATATCTGTGCTCCATGTTACGTCAGTGGAGCAATACCCCATAGAAAACGAATGGCAGGATCCAGTACGACTATCCCATAGAAAGTAGATAATTTTATTGACTGAATCCTGTTACAGGAAGTAATACCTGGGATAGAATTGACACAAGACTTCGACAGGAGTCCGAATTATAACTCTATAAATAACTAAGAATTGGTATAAGTATGAAATATTCACTATACGGACGAGATATATGTGGTATTCGTATACCATTATCTTACCTTTATCTTTATGACTCGTACTATCTATAACTTTAGTTATATAGTTTTCATCTACTGAAACAAAGGTCCCCCTCCCCCAGTGACACAGCGGCATGTCTGCGGACTTACAAAGCTAGAAACCGGGTTTCGATACCCGTGGTGGGCAGAGCACAGATAGCCCTTTGTGTAGCTTTGTGCTTAACATCAAACAAACAAAATGATACAAAATACAACTCGTTCTAAGCGTAAATTAATGTATTTTCCCAAAGTATCACAGTTATCCATTAAACAGGAAGAAGACTCAGAATACGTTATAACAAAACCAAATCAAACATGTGGCATGTAATTGTTTGGTAACATGAAGACGAAACCTCTTCTAATTAGTATTACATACAATTAAACATATAATATTGTGGACAAATTGTGAAGTAACTCACCCATGTTTACAATACTATTTGAAATAGTAACTTCCCAAAAAGTTTGGAATATTTCAAATTTTATTTTATGCAAATGACCTAATTTATCACTATTTTGGGTTTATCGGCTAAAATTATTTTTTTCTCATAAATTCAGATATTTCATAACATCTCGTTTGGTTTATACAACGCCATTTATGTAACCGTTATATTGTAGAGCAGGAGTTCCCAAAGTGGGGGGGGTGTAGCCCCCAGGAGTCACAAGAAAGTCTCAGGAAGCGGTAGCAAATACACGAACTACGTAATACTTTTAAGGATTTCATAAGCTATAGATTCGTTGGATGGGGGGGGGGGGGTTTAGTCAGTATGGGGAATATTCTGGAGGTCCTTGAGCTGAGAAAGTTCGGAAACCCCCTGCTGTAAAGTATGCTAGGAATTCAAATTGGTGTATTTACGTGTTTTACACTCCCCAAAAGAAACCTATCATTCTATAGGTATTTGAAGAACTTGTAGCAATCCGCCACAATTTAATTCTTCGTATTGTTAGCCGACACTGGGCAGCTTGTACATAATTGAATAAGTAGAGTAGTTTAAACATTTGTTTAACAACAAGTTAACACACCACGTAAATACACCAGTTTGATTTTCGATACCTCACTAGTATGAAGGCTTGGTTTGGTCTGATATTTCATTGGTGGTCGTGTCCGGGGTCACTGATGAGGAGTGGAATTCTCCGAAACTAGTCTGGCTCATAGACACACAACCCAATGAAAGAATAGACCATTCCAAGCTTTTTCTTGTTGTTAAACAAATGTTTAAAGAACTCTACTTATTCAATTATGCAAGGAATGTAATGTTACCATTGAAGTGAGCGATCTTGTCAGATGACGATTGTGACAAAAGTGAGTTTCTAGTTTGAAATTTTTGTAACTGGTAATCTCAAGTGTAAGTGCTTAAAATGTGGTATCTTATTCTCATAAAACCTTAGCAATTAAATTGCTTTAATAGAGCGTTTATGGGAGGTTGTTTTTACAAGAACTCGTTTAACACTCACGTGCGGTAAACCACTAAGTTTAAAAGAAAAAGAAACAAATATTACCTGTCGAAGAAATCCTATCGATATTAAAATTAGGGTCAATTATTTGGACTTGTTTAATATATTATACACTTTAGATTACATACATCTTATGATTATTATGATAGATCTTATTACATAGATCTTATGATCCTAAATGATCATAAGTGAAGGTATGATTAGGTAGAACAGTAGGTAACGTGTTAGATCCAAAGGATTATCAGTTCAACATGTCTATAGACTTACTTATATCACTTCAAATCAAAATGGACCGTGCGTGATCTAATGGTTAGAACAAGGGTTTCCAAACCACCTCAGCACAAGTGCCCCAGAATGTTCCACATCTTTACTGCCCCCCTCTCACACACTTACTGAATCTATAGACACCAAATACCTTAACAGTACCCCAACTCTTTATTGTGGCCCCCGAGGCTTGGTATCTTTAGGTTAGCGTGTTCGTACTGTGTGTGTATTTTGGGGGTTTGCTCCTATCGTTGGCCCGACATAAGAATGATCGTTATATCCTAGTATGTGATCAAACAAGAGTTGGCGGTTGATACTGTTGACTAGTTTCCTTCCCTCTAGGATATTAGGTCGAAATTAGGCGAGAAAAACAAATATAATTACATATTTTCCCATCCTAACATGTACATCCGGGTATATTTCCATATCAAATCACCTCAACGTTCTTCTACCTCTGATAAGCACTTTGCCTTTACCTCGTAAAAACAACTATAAGTTTGTAATATCTTTCTTTAACTTTAAATTTGAAACAGCTTCCATCAACTTGATTGGACGTTCAAGAATTTGCTGTTCCAAACTTGGATAGGGATAGTCTTCTCGTTTCTTTAGTCTTTTTATCTCCAGAAGACTTTAGAGCCTTACCTTTTCGTCATCTCTATTCGCACAAAAACTTTTTTTATTTCTCCAGAGATAAATCGTACATCCAATTCCTAGAGGATAAAGAATTTCAAAGTTGGATACTTTCTCTTCCTGTTTTGTAACTGTTCGAGCCTTCTTCTTCTATCTTAGGATTTTAAACTCATATCTTTGCTGGTTATAACTTTACTGAATCTTCAATGCTTGGAACTGATAGCTTTTATATGTTTTATTCAATGGGGAATTTTATTGGTTCCTCTTCTTTATCTTTAGAAAGATATATAGGTACTTTTTATTAAAAAACCAAACCAGTTTTTACAAGTATGACACCAAACAACCAATTTTTACAAAGAAATAAAAACATATTCATCCATAACAATATTTACATGACAAATTTATCACTCTTATTTGTAACAGTTATAAATAATTATTACACACTTAAAATGGATGATATTTTAATGTAACCATTTCCTTTAACTATTTACACTCTTACACCAATTTATCACTCTTATCTGTAACATCTATAAATAATTATTACACACTTAAAATGGATGATATTTTAATGTAAACATTTCCTTTAACTATTTACACTCTTACACCAATTTATCACTCTTATCTGTAACATCTATAAATAATTATTACACACTTAAAATGGATGATATTCTAATGTAAACATTTCCTTTAACTATTTACACTCTTACACCAATTTATCACTCTTATCTGTAACATCTATAAATAATTATTACACACTTAAAATGGATGATATTTTAATGTAAACATTTCCTTTAACTATTTACACTCTTACACCAATTTATCACTCTTATCTGTAACATCTATAAATAATTATTACACACTTAAAATGGATGATATTTTAATGTAAACATTTCCTTTAACTATTTACACTCTTACACCAATTTATCACTCTTATCTGTAACATCTATAAATAATTATTACACACTTAAAATGGATGATATTCTAATGTAAACATTTCCTTTAACTATTTACACTCTTACACCAATTTATCACTCTTATCTGTAACATCTATAAATAATTATTACACACTTAA
>NW_013675159.1:0-6076 GCF_000517525.1 Limulus polyphemus | reverse complement strand
TATATATATATATATACATATATCACAGAAAGGGGAAAAAATTAATGAATTATTCGAAAAGAGGAAATTTCACAATATTTTGATCTATAATAAACCATCGACATTCTTGAATCCAATTTTTTTTAAATAATTCTAGTTCGCCATTTTGTTAGGCCCACATTTTTTCCTAATGTATTCCGTGACTTCAATCTATTAATTAATGAAATTACGCCATAATTTCTCTTTAATTATTTGAAGATACGGAAGATGTTGATTTTTTTTGTATCTCGCACCAATAACTGTATATACTACTCTTTTCTAAAATAATTACATACCTCAATTAATTTTATAATTATTACAACTTCTATAAGAGCATAAATACCAATAACTGTACAATTCACATTCTTCCCAGAATTGTTGAACATAACTTAAAAAATACATATAATACATATGCCAATTGTTACCTATCACAGTATTACAATACGGACATAATTCAGTCACATATACATATCATACACAAGTCTCCACTGTATATCCACGTCACGTTTTTCTGCCCGCCTTGTATGTATTATATTCCATATTAATTGGGGCCCGGCATGGCCAAGTGGTTAGGGCGCTCGACTAGCAATCTGCGGGTCGCGGGTTCGAATCCCCGTCACACAAAACATGTTCGCCCTTTCAGCCGTTATAATGTGATGGTCAATCCCACTATTCGTTGGTAAAAGAGTAGCCCAAGAGTTGGCGGTGGGTGGTGATGACTAGCTGCCTTCCGTCTAGTCTTACACTGCTAAATTAGGGACGGGTAGCGCATACAGCCCTTTTGTAGCTTTGAGCAAAATTCAAAACAAACAAACCATATATACATATAATGTTTGGTAATTAAGGATGGTAGTCATCCAAAAAAGTATTTTCATTTCTTTTTATACAAAGTTGATATACAAGGTTTTAGTGTCCTGTTCTGCTACTGGTGATTCTAAATTAGATGTATTTCCTTGTTCATTATTAGATAACTTTTCACTATTACTAATTAATGTAATATAGGATTAACAATAAGCTTAAACTGTATTGTAATTGCAGTCACTAAACGTTTCAAACGCTCATTATTTTCATCATTCTGTAATTGCGACGGCAAAATTGACCTTATGTTTTCCATCTATTTTTTTCGTTATCTACCATGTCAGATACTGTTATCACATTATTTATCAGCCGCGAAAAATACACTAAAGTGATTTCCTGTATTATCTAATAAATAAGAATTCAATAAAAGAATCTCTTTAAGAAGTGCTTGAACAGAATAGTTTTGAATTTTCCTTCTTATGTTAACCCTACATCACCTTTCTAAAGCAGAGCTATAAATCATTCCTAACTTTCCTCGTGGTTCCATACTATCCATTAAAAGAACTGTGAGAAAATCAGAATGTTGATATGGCCGTTTAAAATTAGTTTCAGTTGTAATTCGGATGGTTGAAGTGGTTGGTTTATGTAATATACGTTCGAAGTAACGAATCCTAAAATTGATTAGTTTATCATTCAAGGATATAAGATTTAATCCACATTCTTCAAAAGATAAACTATTTCTATTAACCCAGTGAACTTTAATCCAATCAAATTGTATAAAAATGTTTTAAAAATTAGTTATCAAATTCTTAGGTGGTTCTTTGTTTGTTTGTTTTTAATTATGCACAAAACTACACAAGGGCTATCTGTGCTCTGCCCACCACGGGTATCGAAACCCGGTTTCTAGCGTTGTAAGTCCGCAGACATACCGCTGTGCCACTGGGGTCTAGGTGGTTCTAATTCCTAAAATCTGTGCCATATAATACTAGTAATAAGTTTATTAAAAATAAATATTTTTCCTAGGTGGTTCTAATACCTAAAAGCTGTGCCATATAATACTAGTAATAAGTTTATTAAGAATAAATATTTTACCTAGGTGGTTCTAATACCTAAAATCTATGCCATATAATACTAGTAATAAGTTTATTAAGAATAAATATTTTTCCTTTTAATGATAAAAAAGGTTGAAAACGCTTCCATACCATAATAACTTTACTACATTTCTCTTTTAACTCACCCCTCCAAATACTTTTATTTCTTGATTCGACCATGTATAGCCTAGATAGATAGTTGGATGCTTTATGTTACCACAACAGCTCATACCCGGCTTACCTGGCCATATTTGATAATTTCTTTAAGCGTGAAATATATTCAGCCAGTAATTCAAAATGAAAACAAAATCAATCAGTGATTTGAACTTTTGAAACAAACTTTAACTAGATAAACATTGTGTCAGAAGCCGAAACAATCACCAAAACGATGTCTCTTTAAATACAGGAACTTAGCGTGATATATCTTTCTAATGATATATGATACTCTGCTAATTACGAAAGCAAAATTGGTCTTAAACTATGAACATTCAAGCTAGTTTTATTGGTCTTAAACTATGGATATTCAAGTTAGTTTTATTGGTCTTAAACTATGGACATTCAAGTTAGTTTTATTGGTCTTAAACTATGGATATTCAAGTTAGTTTTATTGGTCTTAAACTATGGACATTCAAGTTAGTTTTGTTATTCTTAAACTATGGATATTCAAGTTAGTTTTATTGGTCTTAAACTATGGACATTCAAGTTAGTTTTATTGGTCTTAAACTATGGACATTCAAGTTAGTTTTATTGGTCTTAAACTATGGATATTCAAGTTAGTTTTATTGGTCTTAAACTATGGACATTCAAGTTAGTTTTGTTATTCTTAAACTATGGATATTCAAGTGTGTTTTATTGGTCTTAAGCTATGGATACTCAAGTTAGTTTTATTGGTCTTAAACTATGGACATTCAAGTTAGTTTTATTGGTCTTAAACTATGGGCATTCAAACTTATTTTATTATTCTTAAACTGTGGATATACAAGTGGGTTTTATTGGTCTTAAACTATGAACATTCAAGTTAGTGTTATTATTCTTAAACTATGGATACTCAAGTGTGTTTTATTAGTCTTAAACTATGGATACTCAAGTGTGTTTTATTGGTCTTTAACTATGAACATTCAAGTTAGTTTTATTATTCTTAAACTATGGATACTCAAGTGTGTTTTATTGGTCTTAAACTATAGACATTCAAGTGTGTTTTGTTCTCTTTCAATCCATAAACGAAACTGAAGCAACATACTTAGATGAAAGGACGGTAATTTCCTACAAACGAACAGCTTAATGTTATGTAACATTATGTTCGCGAATTTTCTAGCTGATAGACTAGAAGAAAATCAGATTGTCAACACCAGGTCGTCAACTACTCTTGTCTGACTGAACAGAGAGCTTTTACCATCAGTTTTCTTGTGCATCCACACGAACTAAAATATTTGGACTCTATAACATATTAATTTTAGCAGTTCGTTGTAAACAACATATTCATAATGTCGAACTAATAAAAACTTTTCTTAGTTTTATGTAAAATACATTGGAGTATTAATAAAACTAATGCCAGGTTATTGGATCATTAATGTGGCTCTTACGAAGCCAGAAAACAGACTCGTTAAATTTGGCAGAAAAACACTGCGGGTTTCTATTAATATACGTGATCTTTCTTCTGCTTCGAAGCCTTATAGCAAGCCATCTCCAGATGTTGTTAGCCAGCTCCTGTTCAGTTTTCATTTCAAGTATCGTAACCGAATAAATCAAGATTTTCAAATAACGAATTCTTTTTTTCCCTAATACAAATTATTAAAGTACGCTTTCTGTTTAGTATGTCTGATGTCGTCCCACACTAACCAATGGCTGGAAACCTAATGAAAATCTCAAAAGTAATAAAATAATATCAGTGAAGATTCCATGTTCCGATTTCTAATGAGTATGATATCCCCCCCTGTGTGTGTTTGAGTATGATATCACCCCTTGTGTGTGTTTGTAAGCAAAATTTCTCGAAACGTGCTGAATGGATTTGGACGAAAGTTGATATACATTAGAACAATGATCCATTTTAGACGTGATGAGTTTTTGGAAGGTCAAGGTCACGAAAATCCACAAAATCCCTATCCGTTAACATTGGGACCAATTTTTCACACTATTTTTGTTCTATAACTCAGGTAAAAATGATTTTGTTGAAACTTGTTGGACATATGTAGAATGTTATTTCTCAATGTCCAGCCAAAAATTGCCCGTGTCTGCTGACAACGACGAACATACGGATAAATTTTCGCATTTTTTTTGAAAGCCGAATACGATCAACGATGCGTGGCGGAGGAATGCGTTCTACTGAGTGCCCTTCTATTTTATTAATGTTTTCTTCTCTTCATTAATCCAAGAATGCAATAGCTCTTCTCCTAGTTACAAGACCTTTCTTTAAATACAGAGAAAATATTTCCGTTTATTGCTCAAGGTTGAGGGTTGTTTTAACTAGCAAGCGTAAGTGAAACGTTAACGACATTATTTTCGTTTCGATGGACATATTTCCGTTTATTGCTCAAGGTTGAGGGTTGTTTTAACTAGCAAGCGTAAGTGAAACGTTAGCGACATTATTTTCATTTCGATGGTCATTTTTCTTACAAATAATTTCCAAAAACTATGATAATCTAATTTTTAAGAGAGAGAGATGGACAATGAAAGTCTGGTGTATTAGTAGAAACCTTTTTCTTTTTGTCTAACTAAAATCTCAAGTAGTTATCAGTTGTGTTTGTTATCATTCAGTCCATCTGTTTGCGTGTTGACTATTAGTAATTTAACAAAAAAGTTACCGCGATACCTCATTTAAATTTCTGCCCTTTGTCTTAATACATTCTACACCACATAATCATCATAATATATTTCAGATTCCTCATCAGTTAGATCCCGCGATCCTCTCTTTTGTTTTCTCAACATCACCCAACGCCAGATCTTTGGCTACATTAATTAAATACTGGGACTGAGCGTCAAATTATAACGTTCCTAGGGCTGAAAGGGCGAGAAAGTTCAGTGAGAGAATTCGAACCTACGACCCGCAGATTGCGATTCAAGTGCATGACCTACCAGGCCCGATCTTCTCGTTGTTGTAGAATAGCCATCCTGCGCTTTTTCCTTAATACCGAATGCCACAATTCATTCTTTTCAGAAGCATTCTTTACTTTGAGAAAATATCACTCAAAACAAGCTTTTCCAACTTCCACTTAGTACCTTTTGAGTGTTGCCAAGGGTCTAAAGAAATTCTAATCCTAGTTTGTTCTTATATAATGCTTGACAGAAAAATTAATTACTTTATTGAAAGATTTTGTTTACATCAGAATGAATGAAACAACAGTTTGAAAAAGGGGTTTTATTGCCTGTAGTAAACGTAATTATTTTTCTACAAATTGCGGCAATAATCTTACTATAAAGATGACCCACTGTATGTGCGTGTGTGCGTTAGCATCCATCACTTAAAGTAGGCTTACTCGATTACCGTAAGTTTTTGTACGATAACTGGAAACTGTCCGACAGTGTAAGTGGTTTGTCCCTTTTTCTATGATGTTTGCCCGAGAAATTGGTAAAAACCACCCTAAAATAGGCCACATTTACATTATTTGTGTAAGCTTTTGAGTTTGAATTTAAAGAATCGAGTACTTGATCAATTAAATTTGTCAATTATTACCTTCCACGTAGCAGAGTATTCAATTAACATCTAATGAAAAGGAAATAAATAATTATCTAACATTACCTTTACAGGGTATCCTCAGCTAGTATCTAACCAAACCCCATTGGCTTTGTCGTTTCCTCTGCTGTTCGACTGATACATCTTGTGTACACTGTGTGAAAATATCTCTTTAAGAAAAACAATTTGTACCATTTAAAGGGAAATTCAAGTTCCCATTTTTCATGCTTTCTGCATAGTGGAACTAGCGAGATTTATAACTTGTAGTTCACATCTTACAATAATATAACATTTCTCATTATTAGAGAGATTTACAACTTGTAGTTCACATCTTCCAATGATATAAAATTTCTCATTATTAGCGAGAATCACAACTTGTAGTTCACATCTTCCAATAATATAAAATTTATTATTATTAGCGAGATTTATAACTTGTAGTTCACATCTTCCAATAATATAACATTTCTCATTATTAGCGAGATTTATAACTTGTAGTTCA
>NW_013675158.1:18323-21990 GCF_000517525.1 Limulus polyphemus | reverse complement strand
AATTGAGAAGCTGATTCATGTGTTGCAAGTTTATTAAATACAGGATGCTAAACTATAGTGTGATGGGAAGTGATTTGATTCAGATTTGATTCCCCTTTCTTTCCAGACAAGCATCACAACATGTGTATATCCAGAGAAGACATCTTTAAATTAGCTAAACAATTCCTCAAGTTTAAGACCATAGAATTAACAATAGAAATAGCAAAAACAAACAATATAGACAGACATTAATGTTTTCTCAGGCTGTGTGAATATAACGGTTTTTAAATTATCTAATACATTTTAGGAAAGTTAAAACAAAATTGATTTTCTTTTGAATATATATATATATATATGTTTCTCTCTCTCCTTATATATATTGGTTAGGGCGCTCAACTCGCAATTTACGGGTCGTGGGTTCGAATCCCCGTCACACCAAACATGCTCGCCCTTTCAGCCTTGGGGTGTTTTAATGTGACGGTCAATCCCACTATTAGTTGGTAAAAGAGTAGCCCTAGAGTTGGCGGTGAGTGGTGTTAACTAGCTGCCTTCCCTCTAGTCTTACACTGCTAAATTAGGGACAGCTAGCGCAGATAGCCCTTATGTAGCTTTGCGCGAAATTCAAAACAAACAAATCTCATATATATATATATACGTATAATAAAAACATTTATACTGTTATGTCTCTGGTCGTTTGCCAATTTCCCGCAAAACCTCAAAGACACAAGTCCTTTCCTAATCAAAAATAGTTTATTCCTTCTCAATACAACCCCACAACACACTCAACCTCCACAGTCACCCCAACTTAAACACACGCTATAATTCACAATGATGTACACACTTTACTTATGGCTTGACTCTATTATTTGTCTATATTTCTCTGTCTGCAATTCAATTCTTGCCGTCACTTTTTTTTCCGGCTTATATACTATAAAAGCGTGCATCTAGCAAATGCTAGGACATTCTTCATGTTCCTTGATCTTTCTAGAACTCCAGCGCATGCTCCCAGTGTTGCGCAACTTCCGCTGTCATAACACTGCCCCTTCCTTAGTATTGTTCGTCCCGAACAATAGCCATTTAGATTAAAACTAATAGATAATTAACAATAACTTAATTAAATGTACAGAAATGTATAATCATAATTATACTGGTCTATTTTCCGATCCAACATGCCAGTTGTCCCTCTGGGTTCTTTAATGATCTTAACCAGCGTAATGCATCATGGTCTGTCCTGATGGTAAACCCAGCCCCATAGAGGTAAGGATGGAAATATGTCAGACTCTTTACTATAGCAAGGAGTTCCATCATGTTACACAGTAGTTCCTCTCTGGTCTACTCAAAATCCTACTGAAGTAGGCCACCACATATTCGTTTTCACCCACTTTCTGAGATAACACTCCTCCAATTCCGACATTACTAGCATCACAATCCAGTATGTATAGCAGTGAGGAATCTGAAAGCTTTAAAAGTGGAGTTGAGGCCAAGTTTTTTTTTAATGTCTTGAAAGCATGCTGTCAAGAAACTGTCCATTCAAATTTCTGGCCTTTTTTTGTTAAATCGTGTAGTGGAGCAGCTATAGTTGCAGTCCTTCACAAACTTCCTATAATAGGTGCAGAGTCCCAAGAAACTTCTTAACTCTCCCAGATTGTCTGGTGTTGGCCAATCACGCACTGCTTTCACCTTGTCAGGAACAGTTTGCACACCATGCTCACTTAAAATGTGACATAAGTAAAGCACCTCTTTCTGAATTAAGTGGCATTTCTTGGGATGGAGTTTGAGATTTGCTGCTTTCAAACGCTTGAATACTTCCTCTTGCTGGGATATTTCCTCATCAAACATTGTTCCAAACACAATGACATCATCCAGGGACACTAGGGCTATCCTCCGTTGTAGACCTTCCAGCATTCTTTGTCACATAGAAACGATGTGTGCTTGCCATTTTACACTTAGCTGTTTTGACTTTCATGATGGGGGTTGGTGGACGTCCCTCAGCAAAAACCACTACTGGTTTCCCTGAGGCAGACTTATTGGTAGTATTCTTCTTACACTGGCTCTTCATATGCTCTATGGCTGTGCCTGCCGTCTGCTGACAACTGTCCAAGTATTCCAGTGGTTGTCCCTTCAGGCTCGTTGCCAGATATACTGCTTTCTGCTTCTCTGTCCATCCATTCATTTCTGCCAGAAGCTGAAATAGTGCTCTATATGCTTCCCTGGGTGCCTTCCCATCGAATTCCTGTGGCTTCCTTCATACTAGATCACTCCTATTGCTAACACTCGTGTCTGGAATGTGACTTGTAGCAAGACTGAAGATGTCTGCATTAGAGTTTAGCTGCGGGAACTGGAAGGGGCTTCTCGTTGTCTGAGGCTGATTAGGTCGATGGTTAATATATCCTCCTTGTGTAAAAGACAGTAAATTATTCTTTAATGTATTTAATTCGCTTTGAAATTTACTAATGTTTTCCATTTGTGTACTCTGGCTTTCTCTCAATTGTTGGAGACTTTCTTCTTGTTTATCTTATTTCTCCTCCAACAACTGAAGAAGAGAGATTACAGCAGCTGTTGGAGGAAAAAGAAAAGAAACAAGAAGAACGAGAAAGTAAGCTCTTCTTGTTTATTTTCTCGTTCTTCTTGTTTCTTTTCTTTTTCCTCCAACAGCTGCTGTAATCTCTCTTTTTTCCTCCAACAGCTGCTGTAATCTCTCTTCTTGTTTATTTTCTTTTTCTTCTTTTTTCTTTTCATTTTCCTCCAACAACTGCTATAATTTCTCTTATTTTTTTGCTGTTCTTGTATTGCTGCCATCAAATCTGCTAAGCTGTAGTTTGATTTGCCACTTCTGGTTTCCATCTTCTTCTTTTTTCGGTCCCATTCTCTGACACCAATTTGTTGTGTATCTGCTTGTTTGTTAATTTCCAGTATAAATTCTTTCTGAGAAACTTCAGCGATACAAGTCATTTCTTGATTAATCCAGTTTATTCTTTCTCGATACAAATGTTATTAATGCACAGAATTTCCACAGTCACTTTAAACTTAACAACCTTTATAACACACGCTATAAATCACAGCGATTCACACACTTTACTTACGGTGCCTACTGTTCGCTTGACTCAATTATCTATCTGCCGCTGGATTTCTTTGCCAGGCTTGTATATATACTAAAAAAGAGGGTATCTAGATCACACTCGAGCTGGCGGGCAAATTCATGATCCTTCGAGAAACTCCAGCGTGTATGCTCCCAGCGTCGCATGACTTCTGCTGTCGTAACACTGCCCCTTCCTTAGTATTGTTCATCCCGAACAATAGCCACTTACATTAACCCAATAGATAATTATCAATAACTTAATTAAATGTATAAAATTCACAAACACAAAATTAAAATACAACAAAGTCTCTTAATTTTACAAGACGTATCTTCTTCCATATTGGTCTCTGTCTCATTGGCTTCTGCTTCACGTGGGGTTCATCTGCTCCATCAGGAAATGTCCCATTATTGGTAGCAACTTCATTAATGGCTTCACTGTTTTCCTTCTCAAAACCAGATAAAGTTTCTTCTTCGACAGTGACTTTTTCAGGTGACATGTCTTCAGCAGCGTCATTTGTTCTGTTGTTCACTTTGTTCCAACTGAAATTCCTGGACCTTGATAATACCAAAGCCTGTTGGCTTGCACCACCTTTCGCTTACCTCGCCGAC